>NW_027595415.1:0-182500 GCF_031162955.1 Sander vitreus | reverse complement strand
GCTCCTGATGCTCCACTTCCAACGCCTGCATCTCCCTCAGGACAGCCAGGTGCTCCTGTTCCCAAGGTCGTTTCCTCCGGCCTGGACAAAAAAAAGAAAAATGGTATTCATATTGGAACATGCAAAAACTAAAAGAAATTGTATGCAAGTATTTTAATTTAGGCACAGAGAATAGACCCCTAGACTACAAGCTAGAAGACTTGGCTTTTTCTCTTAATATGATTCTAAACTGTTTGCCTTTGCACACAGAAAATTAAATCTGCATGCCTGTGTTGTCTTCAGCTATCAGACATAGCATCTTTATGACATGCAGTTTTACATATGATGCATGTGTGGGCACGACGTACTGTCAACTTGTAAATAATCAGTATTTTTAAGCATCCTAAGCCCACCAGACTCAAAGTATGGAAGTATACATTGTGAGAAAAAAAAATCAAAAGAAACGGTAAGTTGTACTACGGCTTTACTATGGTCTTGACCTGTATGCATTTGTGGTGTCTTGTAAGTCCATCCATCCGTTCCCTATTGCTATTGTTAAACAATTGTATTCTCTCTCTCAGTGACAGTAGTCTAAGTGTGCTTTTTCACGAGTAAAAAACACAGGTGCAAAATAGTACTCCTAATACTGTGTCTACTGTGCATGTTAGTGCAAATATCTTGGATGCTTTATGTACCTTGTTCTTTTGTTTGCACAACATTACATTTCATGTGTATGAAAAAGTCCAACAGGTTCTCACACCCATCTCGTAAAATATGGACGCTTGGTCAGGTGCCTTTGTCATTCTTATTGTAGCGTCCCTGGCTGAATGATGGTCTGGCTCTTTGTATACTGATGATTCAGAAAGTTTTATTGTCCCTTTGTAACATTCCTTACTACAACTTGAATATCTTGAACCACCGTAAGAGCTGAGAAAAACAAAGAACACAACACCTTTACTTTACATACAGTACATCATGAAGTGTCTCATTTTAACCCTTTTTTCCCTTAACTTATTGACAATTTCCACTTGAGTGTTTTTATGCTGTATGTATTTAACTTCCAGTGTTTATTAACTCTATTAGTAGACATCAACATAAGTTATAATGAAACATCAAATTAATATACAAACATCTCTGAAACATTCTTTTACATCCACTTCACTGTAGTATCACTCAATTAACACAGTTTCATGTAACGTTACACAACAGGCACATAGCCAGACAACGCCAACTACAGGTCAATATGGCAATATGCTAATGTTAGCTTAACTTGCTAGCTTGTACTCTCAAATCTCGGCAAAACCATAAAACGGCACACCACAAAGTAACCCAAGTTACAACCAGTTGTAAGGTAAATGAGATGTAAAACTAACATACCTTGTGCCTCTAACAGCCGGGTACTAAACAATATTACTGTATGCCTTTGTTCGACCGCCTTTTCCTTCTTGTTTTATGGTTGTACATTTACTTCGGATTTGGAATTTTCAAAATAAAAGCATAAGGCGTCATAAATAACTTAACCAGAGAAACAATATGTGGGTCATTTACACTTATTGATGCTAAAAGTCTCCTTTAGCGCTTTAAGTAAACGCGTTTGGTCGGGGATTATTGCTGTCCCTTTTGACGTAGTTATGTTAAGGGAAAGGTCGTGGTTGGGCTTACGGTTCCGTGACATGCGGGAAAAACGGGATGGTTGGGTTTAGGAAAGAACGGTTCGGTTAAAAAAAACGACTATAGCAAGTGTGACAATGCGGGACGCGAACCCCCGCTTTCCTGGGTGAAAGTCCTTTGTTTGTTTGACTCATCCACCACTCCCAACCAACCTCATTACATACTACTCGCTAAATCCTATTTAACTGCTGCTCTCCCGGTGCGTTACACAAACACGCTTTAAGACGCCTTTTTCGTCGCATCTGACGCTGACAGCCACTGTCCAAACGTCCTTCTTTTACGAGTTCGGAATGAGAACGGGTTGGAAAAAGTCACATTCCTCTCAGCTTTTCCATCATTATATACTAACCGGTTGCCGGAGTCGCAGGTGACAAAGGTGCTGCCCGTACTGGAGTGGCCGGGGCCAATGCTCCTCCTGCCTGTGCTGGAGTTGCCGGTGCCGAAGTGTCATCCATGGGAGTCACTGAACCCTCTTTGTTTGTCAAAAAGGAATCTTGAATAGAAAGATCAGAGACGTGTAAACCCCCATGTTGCATTTGTATAACTCCAGACTGTATTACAAACATTTTCATCTCAAGTTCATAGGGAAATAGCGTTAGCACTAGCAGCTAGTTAGAGCTAGCAGTGATAGCATTAGCTAGCTTATTGTTATCTGCTAATGTTTTTTACACAAGTTTACGAGTAGCCTAAAATATCATGGTTGTTAGAAGTGAGCTTAACAATAGCCAGCTAACGGCAACAAAACGTTCAAGCAGAGTGTGTCTACAGTTAAAGTTAAAAACACTACCATCCTCCAGCATGGACTCCAACAACAGAGCCGTGGCCGAGTCGAGCCCACACTCCCTCCCATTGCTCACCGGTCTTTGCCCGTAAATTGCGTCCATTTGGTCAAACCACTTTCTAGGTTTTTTTCGGTTTGAACCACTCCGGCCGTTGTGGTCCTTGATGGTGTGATAGTCACTTTTCAGCTTTTTGAGCTTCTCTACACTGCTGGAAAGTGCGGTTGTAGCCAGTGTGAGAACAGTAGACCCAGTTGGTAAACTTTCTCATTCCAGTGTTGCCCCATCCAGCTCTCGCTGAATCCGCTCATCCACAACCAGACACAAAAAAAGTATTTACCTCCTCAGTTGACCACGGCGTGGTTTTTGCGGCTTGCCATAACCAACAATATAAATATATATAAAGTCCTGTAAATAGTGCAAAGAGTAGCTATATCTCACAATCTCTGGCTAAACTATTTAAAAATGGCACGTTTGTTCAGGTCAGGACACTCCGCACTCTTGTCTGCTGATGACGTAGTGAATAGTGACGATTCTCTCTGACCAATCAGTAGTCTGCAGGTTTTCACGTCACCTTTTGGTATCACCTCAGCTCGCTTGGAACCTCGACTGAGCTGGTACTAAAAAAAGTACCTGTTAGCAGGTACCAGGGACTTTTTTTCGTAACGGAAAACCAAAAAAGGCGAGTAGAGTCGAGGCGAGTCGAGCAGGGACCATGTAATGGAAAACCACCATTTGTGTCTAAGTGACGTATGAAGGGAGAAACGCTGCAGGCAGCAGCGGTGAAACAACTGTACCGATCAATGAGATAGACAGACTGGTTTGGGATATATTGGAGAAGAAAGATGCTCCTCCTCTCACCACCTCCTCTCTTCTCCCTTAACAGGTTAATGTTATAGCTAATGGTTTGCTTAAACTAGTGGGACTCCCTAAGGTGAGCAGAAACACCACAAACTGTTTCTATAACAAAGTATGAATATGTTTCAGTTGGTCTCCAATAATACATATTTGAACACATTGTTTTCAATGATGCTGTCTTTAAAACAACTGAAGGGTCCTCTTCAAGTTCAGCTCACTGGGCTGCCAGTCATCAATATCAAAGAGGGTGGATTATCTGTCAACGTGGATGTCATCGCCTAATTTGCGGTTCCGATTGGCGCCTCTGCTGCAACAACAGGACAGGAAGTGCAACAAGACGACAGAAGTCTAGTTAAACATTTGAATAGACATAGACAAATGTTTGGTTACATGACAATTTTGGCCCAAATGGAACCCCACAGGTTTACCACCAGGGACAGAGTAATAAAACCAGTAATTATTGTACGTGTGTGTTTTTTTATGTGCAGGTATAGTTAACTCAAGATAGAAAACTTAGATCAAAGGTGTCAGCATATATTGAGGGTAAGTACTAATACCAGACCTGCCAACCTGTATGCATTTTGCGTAGTAGATAGCATTTTGACATCAAAATACGGTGATATGATTTGTCACTTTAAACTACGCGAAAATCAGGTGACTGTTTTGGGTTCACTCTTTGATCGTGCAGTAGCCATCTCAGTCTAACACTTGATGGTAGTAGGCTAAAACAGCATAGCAGTCACGAGCATGCTGGGGAAAAAAAAACTAAAGAAGAGTTCGACCAATCACAGTGTCGGGTTCCTTCCTCTTAAATGTCAAGCGGGGATATCGGCTACTGATAGAAAAAACGGGTAGCACTATTTAATAAACACACAATTCATCATTTCTTAAGCATTAGTTACCTATTAGTTAATGGTTTGTTCATCATAATTAATCTATTGTTCATACATAATTCATCATCAGTAAAGCATTTGTTCACAGTTATGGTTTGTTCATAGTAAATAAGCCTATCTAGAAAAATACGTTTGTAAGTACATGATTTATACTTAATAGATAATGAAACAACCATTTATAAATGAAATCATTTTCCCATTATAAACCAGTTGCTAACTATTACTACTATTACTAAATGCTTTTGTTCATCATTTGTAAAGCATTGCTCCTATGTTGATTCTCATAAATAAAACATTTGTATACACACTCATAAATGGTTTGTTCATAGTAAATAAAGCTCTCAATAATTATGCTTATAAATAGAGGTTTGATACTTAATAAGTATTGCGAAAAACTATTTGTAAATTAAATAATTTTCCCTTCATAAACTATTTACAAACTATTAGTAATTTATTTATTATTTGTAAAGCATAGTTCCTACATTCATTCTAATCAGTAAAGCATTTGTAAATACAGTTAGTAAATGGTTGGTCCATAGTAAGTAAGCTAATGTAAAATGTTTATGAGTTGATGTTTTTGATAATTCATAAATGATGCATTAACCATTTGTAAATGAAGTAATTTTACCATTATCAACTAGGTACTCAGGAATGTATAAGGTTGGTTTAAAACTAGGAAGTTAATGATTAACAGACTATCTACACCTACATTTATTCATGCCTTAAATAAAAATATGATTTAAAAAATAGGCCTAAACTAATAGCTGGGGTATTAATACATCTGTTACAAATACTTACCAATATTGTAATCCATGATTAACTCATGAGTTACTGCTGGTTAGTTAAGTATATTGTGTGAGCCCATCTAAAGTGAGCACTTTCTATGCTTTACAAAGCATTTATAAATGAGTTGCAAAGGCTAACAGAACTGGACACACATGTATTGTTCTATTTGGACATGCCTTCAGAAATGTGCCTATGGATAGTTAGTGTGTTAACAAGCACTTACTCATCAATTCATGATTAACTCATGAGTTACTACTCATTAGTTGACTACATGGTCTGAGCCCATCTAAAGTGAGGATTTGCTATGCTTTACAAAACATTTATCAATAAGTTGCAAAGGCTAGCAGATACAACAAAAACACAAGTAAAAAAAAAAGTCCAGTGAGTGAGTCAGATATAGCAGCACTAAGGACGAGTATGGCGACCCACAAGAGTTAGAGGACCCGCTGGCCTCTTTTAAGATCACAAGTTTGGGAAAACTTGGGTTTCCCAGTCAGTTACGGTAGCACAGACGAGAGAGTGGTGGGTAAGACGATGAAGTGTGTCGGCGTTGTTCAGCAGTTGTTGGGTATGTGAGTGGAAATACATCTAACATGCTAACGCATATCCGATGCCATCACCCAGAGAACAAGCCACAAACTGTGTATCCAAGAACACTTAAATCAGTGTAAATTACATTATTAAACACGGACTGCTGTAGTAGATTAGTGTTATGTTTCCAGTGTTGCGGCTCCAAACTGTAACCGTGTTTCTTTAGGCTAGCTATATTAGCTTTAGCCAGGCAGGGAGCAGCTTTCTGCGGTGAAAAATGGCCGGAAGACGTCGTGATAACGTTGCATTAATCAGGTAATTGAGTTTGTCTTTGCAGAGAACAGAGATGCTTTATTTTAAGTTTTATAGCTGATTGTCTTATTTTGTTTCCAAGTTCCAGATGGAGTCTGGAGATGATGTGGGGTAGCCTACTTATTGTTTACATCTTACTTTACACAATTCAGGCTTTTGCAGCTAGCTCAGGGGAGAGACTGATGACACTAGGTGGTACAGCCTGAAACAGCTAGCTCAGGGGAGACACTGTACGACACTAGGTGGTACAGCCTGAGACAGATAGCTCAGGGAGAGACTGATGACACTAGGTGTTACAGCCTGAGACAGCTAGCTCAGGGGACGGACTAGATGACACTAGGTGGTACAGCCTGAGACAACTAGCTCAGGGGACCGTCTGAGCTGTATGAGAAAGTGTTTTGGAAATCCATCGCACCCTCAGCTTCCAGGTTATTCTACTTGAGTAGAGCTCAGAGGACAACTGATGTCATGGCACTGGAGAAATCCAGCCCTAACAGGAGACTGCAACTTGTTGAACTCTCTTTCTGTACTGCTGTCGCATTGCTGTTGGGATGAAAGAGAAGGTGATAGACATATTTGGCATCAGCACCACCACTGTGAGCAGAGTCATCATCACATGGGCCAACTACCTGTTCCTCGTCTTGGGGTCAAAGCCAATTTGGATGACAAGGGAACGAGTGCAAGCAACAATGCCATCAAAGTTTGCCCAGTACTGTCCCAACGTGCGAGTGATTCTTGACTGCACAGAAATCAGGTGTGAGGCACCATCATCACTCACCCTCCTGTCTGAAATATTCTCCAGCTACAAGAACACCAACACCTTCAAAGGTCTGATTGGCATTGCCCCATGTGGAGTCATCACCTTCATCTCAAAGCTGTACACTGGTTCCATGTCAGACAGAAATCATAGAGCAGTCAGGAATCCTTCGTCTACTTCAGCCTGGAGATGCATGCATGGCTGACAAAGGCTTCGTCATCGACAATATGCTTTTTGAAGTTGGGGCCACCTTCATAACCCCCCCCCCCCCCATTTAAAAGAGGCGCCAGGTTCAGCAGAGAGGACACCGAAAAAACCCAGAGTATCGCCCAACTTAGGATCTTGGTGGAGAGGGCCATCAGAAGGATCAAAGAATATCTATCTGGGACAAGACCATTCCTTTGACCCTTTCAGGCTCTGAATCAGCTGTGGGTCACTTGTTGCTTAATGTCCAACTATCAAGGCCCTTTAGTGTCAGGATCTGTCAAGTGTGTGGCGAGGCTTGGACCCAAATGCAGTCGAGACAGCAGTGCTTCAGTTCAAAGATTTAATTAGACAATGGGTACAACAAAAAGTGTCCTGAAGAAACAGGAAAAAGCAGATACAAAAAACAGGAACACGGAACATAACATGCCAAACCAGAGAAACCACGACACAACAGCACGCAACAAAATACAAGCAACAGAATGTACAATGATCCGACAAGAGACAAAGACAGAACAGAACTAAATACACCAGTTAACGAGGACTAACACTGGACAGGTGAAACAAATCAGGGTGGGGCAGAACAATCAAAAAAGGCGGGAAACAAACAAAGACAGGAAGTAAGCTAGACAAGACAAGGGAGACAAGACAGACCACAAAATAAAACAGGACATAACAGAAAAACAAGACTACCACAATAAGACTGAACAAAATACCAAAACCCTGACAGTACCCCCCCCAGGAACCAAGAGGCTACTCGGGACAGGGATCAGAGGGACCACTCCGGATAAGGAACAGAGAGGCCCCGGGACAGGGAACAGAGAGATCTCGGCAACAGGGGACAGAGAGGCGGAGACAGGAAAAGCCTTCTGGCGGCCGTCGATAACGATATCCCTCAGGAGGCCGTTGGCTGAGTCCCTTCACAGTGACTGTTAGTGATTGTCACAACATTAAAAATGGTAATGTATGAAGGCACAGTAATGTTCAGTAGGTCATTAGAGACAACTGTGAGAGAGAGAGAGAGAGAGAGAGAGAGAGAGAGAGAGCGAGAGAGAAAGAGAGTCCAAGCAGATATCAACATCAAAAGTCACACAGACTGATTCTTGATTCAGTTTTCAAGTCATTTTATGCACAGGGTCCAACATGCATGACCCATTTGAACACATCATTAAGACCACCAGAGTTTATATTTTATACAAATTGAATGAAATAGATATGTTTAGCAGATAATCAACCCCAACTGAATATAAAATGTTTTAAGACGTTGTAGAACCTGGTTCGCCTTTATAGCAGATTGTCTGCGGTGACTAAAAAAACAAACACTAGAGGTCTTTAGAGAGTTTTCACAACTCAAATTTCTTCTCATTGAACTGCAAGGAGAATGTGAAAGGAAGCCCACAATTTGAATTTGGTTATTATGATAATTGTGTTGTTTACTACGGGCATTTACAGCCAAGAAATCTGAGAAATCAGTCAGTATCCCCAAAGTTCAAAATACAATTTATAGAATGTATGATATACTAAAAATAAATACTTATAATAGTTAAGATTGTAAATGTGTGTGTGTGTGTGTGTGTGTGTGTGTTTGTGTGTGTGTGTGTGTGTGTGTGTGTGTGTGTGTGTGCGTGCGCACGAGCATGAGAAACAGAGAGATCATCACTGTTGACTATATTTACTTGGCATTCAGGAGGTATGTGTCCATGTATGTGTTGAAATAAAACAGATCAAGTTTATCCTTCATTGCAGTAATTAAGGATTCATCATGCCAAATTCTTTCCACTGTCAGGTCACTTTTTGTTGATGTTATGAAATCACACTATGACAAACCAGTGATGGCTAACTGGCCTTGCACTTGGCAGTAATATTTGTGTTTTGTTTTAGTTTGGCCTTACCATTAACAAACTTAACATGCTTGACTTCTGTTATACTGTCTACATTTGGACATTTCACCTCAGCTAAGCCAAAAGGGGGGGTTGCGGTGGGATCATACAACCTTGCATCAGGGCTAGCCCCGAGGTAAGACGCATTAGGGTGAACAACGAATCCAGAAGGGAGGACATTGACGTTACACAGGTCACTGTACTAATTTAACACTTCTGGCTCGAGGTCGATACCCCTTTTCATGGCAGGTGTTTGCCGTACTCCCTTCATGATCCTCACTGCGAGAGCCTGAGCAGAGGACTCTCATCTCAGAATAAACACTTCACCAAATCTACTGGAAGTTAAACGGGGCTGCCGGACTTCCTTCCACAAAGGATTCTATTAAACTATTAAACTAGCCAATTCAGAGGTGACTTCTAAACTCTGCAAGTAATCAAACTGGAGGTAATTGAAAACAAACTGTAGGTGTTGTTTAAATGTATAGCCTAACAAGGGGAGTTGTGGGAATGAGGGGGCTTCTGGCTGCTTAATAATTTCTTTGGATATTTCTGGGAGGCACTGATAAGACAGAACGGAACCTTGAGGGACTGGCCCAAACTTAGAGTCCACTAAAGTTAGGTCGGCCAGGTCACATATGATCTTGCATATTCCAGGTTGAGGTCGAAGGTCTCGCAGTTCATCTCCAACAGACAGCACCGCAGGGTCAGGAAGGGGTCCTACGAAGACAAGTAACAGGAACCATTAATCATTAAATGTTTTACACGTGTCAGTGTCTCTTCTTTTGAACTTGTAGACCATATTTGTATGTTCTAATGAATAAAATGATAAACACACAGCACTTACCTGCATAGGCTCGATACAGTGTTGATTTGACACAACTGCGTCCAGGTGCCTTGGGTTTCCTCACCACAAGTTGGTCCGTGGGTTCCGGGCGAATTCCCTGGAGCAAAACCCAAAAAAAGGAAAAAAATGCAGTCAAAAGTTTCAGAGAATTTCAATATTTCAGCACATAAGTCATATTGTAAGTATACATCTATATATACTTAAGTCAGTGTTAGTCACATGTCTAAATACTAGAACTTCAAAAACTATTACTGAGTAGACTATACAGGATGTTTTAGCTAGACCTGAGTGATACACACAAACCTGTATCCTTGGTCGGTGCCATGACTGACGCTCACTGGTGCACCACAGAAGTGTTGGCACGCATTGCTCCCCTGTGAAGCTGTAGTGATGCGTCTGAAATAGGAGTGCAACCACATGATTGCATAACGCCTCTCCAGCAGCACATGAGCAGGAGCATCCATTTAACTGCACCGGTGTAACTGCACGCAGCACAATCTAGAAATGGAGAACATAGGGTAAACATACCCATTAAGCCCACCAAAATCTGAGTTCAGTTATTTTTCATACATACTGAAATAGTTTATTAACATAATCATTTGTTAAAATGTAAGATTAATCTCTCATTGGAAAATACATACATTTATTTGTGTATGTTTTATCATATCAATTAAAGATATTTTATGAATAAAGTCCAAAGTCTGGCATGGGCTTAATTGGTACCGTGGCACCATTTAAGCCCACATGTGTTCCAAATAAGCCCACAACAAAAATGATTGACAAAATATTAAAATGTATTATTTTAAATGTAGTGAAAACACCAAATATTTATTCAATAATATGTCTTACATTAACAAGTGTCTAAAAAAACATTTCATTTGATGTTTGGCTTGCTTTAGCCAATTTGCCACCTGAACAAATAACGACCATCATCAAACCACAAACATGACTTGAGGAGCAGCTCGTGAACAAGAGATAAGACTACAATTATTATTCTGATAAGCTACATTTCTAGGTTTTAATTTTTTTTTTTTAATATTGATAATATAACAATTTTTAAAGTAGTAAAAACACTGACACTGAAACGGTCATTAACCTCAAGTCTTACATTAACATTTACGTTACATTACATACAGTTTGTTGGCATGCTTTTGCCAACTCTTCACCTGCACTAATAACATTTTAACATCAGATATCAAACATGACTTGCAAAACAGCTCATAAAGAAGAGTCTAGCCTACTTGCATTGCTTTTAGTATATTTTTGTACAGTATTTCGATTTCTTGGTGGTTTGCCAGGTGAAAAGGGCCAGCACTCTGCAGGTTAGCCCGGCAAAGGATGAACCTCCGACATGCCTCGATGATTTGAGGACAACTGTTTTAATTCTTCCTTTTTGTTGTCATTTTTCTCACTGTAAACAAATTATTATGCAAATTAGGTTAAATAACAATACATCTGGCCAGTGTGTGATCTGTGATGTACTCTTGTTAATGAAGTCAGTAAGGTAAAAGAACATCAAAGTCACAGGCTTACAGTGAAAATGACAAAATGACAAATCTTTACATCAAAATTCCTATCAAACTCATAATTTCAGGAATTTCCTATTGAAACACATGAGGTGGGCTTAAATGGAACATGCTGGGCTTAAATGGTTCTACAGTGACTACCGGGGAAATAAAGATGATATGTTCACACCAAAATGAAATATATTTATAAAGCTATGCCTGGAGCCTAAATATGCTGTAAACTTGCCATCATAGTTGTCCCTCTGTTGCCAAACTTTCAGAATTATCAAGGTATTTTCATTTAAATTTGGCTTGTGCTAGCTGCTTTTTAACTCACTGTACCATTTAAGCCCACCTTGAAAAAAAGGCATTTAAAAAAAAATATTTAGCCCACCCAAACCATTTATTGTGTGTTAATTTGTAGATTGATGTAAAATGAATCAGAAAACATTTAGTGTACATATTTAACATTTTTAATCCTTCGGCAGTGTATCTATCAGTATGGCTATATTTTGACCTTGTGATTAGCTCACTACGCTAACTAGCAAAACTTCCCAAATGAAATCAAATCGTACATATTGACAAAAAACTATTTGATAATACACAACAATCAAATCATTAATCTCTCATTTTACATAATATGAATGTACTTACCAAGTTAGTGGTTTTAAATTGTTGAAAATAGATTCCTTCTGAGGGGTCCCAAAACACCAAAGTTTTGAGGCGACTTTATGTGAGCCTCCTTGAGACTGCACTGATGTAGGCTGGCCAAACTCAACATTGACAAATGTGATTGGTTCTCAACAAAAACTGACATGTGACTAAAAACTTGTTAGATTTGATAAAATAATGAGTAGCAGAAGACAGCCCCCTCTTTTTTTTAAATTGACTTCAAAGTTGCAAATGGACTTAAATGGTGCCTGGGCTTAATGGGTACATTTACCCAGGAAACACATAAACATCAGTGGATTAAGGAACAAAATATGAGAACAGAGAATCTGCAACAGCAGATATAAAACAAAATCTGCAACCGCAGACATGAAACAGAATATTACAATCTGCAAAAGCAGACATGAAACAAAACATTACAATCTGCAACAGCAGATCTGGACAGAGAGAGAGAGAGAGCATTTTGGAACAGCAACAAGAAACAATAATAATAAAAACACACACACTGAACATGCACCTGAACTTGTGCAGGTCAGACACCATGCTCTATTCATTAGGCGCTACATATTATTAATTTGAGGTGGGCCTATTTTCTGAATCCCAAAATGTAAATCTGGTTTAACAGTCCCATTGATGCACAAAAGACTACAAAAAGCGAGTTAAGCATGTTGTTGTGCATGGATAGAGCATGATTTCAGACTCAGACCTGGGCATCCTAGCACTGTAACCTGCAGGGTTTGAGGCTCCTTGTTTTTCCTCATAGAACAGTAGCAGTTCGCCCTAACTGCCACTTCCATATTAACTAAATCTGACACTGCAGTAGGAGAGGGACAGATTATCACACCATAGCAACATGTCTGGGCATTGGTAGCCTATGACAGCCACCCAGCCATATTTTCCCCCGAATAATAATTCTCAACTATGTTCTATCAGTAGCCTGGAGCTTATCTGACATGCTAGCGACATTTACATGTACAGTAGGCAGTGCCTAGCTGCTACCTAGCTATGCTACCCAACATCTTGGGGCTCGTCAGGTAAAGTTTTTGGAGCCACAGAGAAACTAAATATGTAATCCTACCAATGATTATAAATCATATTTTTTCGATTAATTAAAAAGGATGTTTTATCTGACACATGTATTACACTTATCTGACACGTTCATGTGATAGCTATATCAATACACTTTGACATTCAAGCTAGCTAGAGAGAGTGTGTCAGCAGAATTCAAACACTTACCTCTGTGATTGAAAATGAATTTCTCCCAGAAGAACTTGTATCCCTTCCTCAGTTTTGATGTTTCAACTTGAGAGTGTTCATTAACTAACCAAACCACATCGTCGTAGGTGACTTCAGGCAGGTTGCGAAGAGACTTGGTCCAGCGGTACCTATTGAACTCCGCCATTGTAAAAAGCTAACCGGAAGAGCTGTATCCCCACTCAGAGACGTACATCCGGTCTTCAATTGTTGCGTGACAAAGGCCTATTACATTATCAAATATTTTAGTCCAGATTCTAATTGGAATGTTAATGCTGAACAGCTTGGCTTTTAATGCATACATTGCCCTATGTGCTTTTTCTTTGAGTGAATGTATGGCTTATTGAAATTTCCTGATGCAGATAAGGTCAGACCAAGGTAGGTATAATTTTGTGTGTGTTTAATTTGGGTGTTATTCAAAGTAAAATGGTATTTGGTTTCAAGACATCTGGCATTTTTTTTAAAAAATCATAATTTGAGTTTTCTTGAAATTGACCTCCAATGCGCAGTATTGTTTCAGGATGGACAGGTTATGTTGAAGACCATCTCTGGTTGGAGACAACAAAATAAGGTCATCTGCATAAAACAGGAATTTAATCTCTGTGTCAAAGAGTGTGAGGCCAGGAGCTGCTGATCGGTCCAACTGGTCTACAAGTTCATTTATGTACAGGTTGAATAATGCAGGACTTATACAGCATCCTTGCTTCACACTGCATCCTTGGGTAAAATATTCTGTTCTTTGATTATTAATTTTCACAGCACATTGGCTGTGCTTGTACATACATTTGATAAGGTTATATACCTTGCCACCTGTTCCACTTTGAAGGATTTTGAAGAAAAGTCCATGCCAAATGGAGTCAAAGGCTTTTTTAAAGTCAATGAAACAAGGTTAGTGTCATTGAATTTAGGATACTACAGAATATTTTCCCAAGGCTGCTGTTGACACTGATCCCTTCTGGTCTTCAGGTGGAATACTTTTGTAAAGGTCACTGAAGTATTTTTCCCAGATGTCTCCATCTTGTATTGCCAATTGTTGTGGCTTTGTGGTTTCTAAACTGTTCAACATGTCTCAGAACTGACACTGGTCTACTGCATTTTCAATCTCCTGAAGCGTTTAAATGGTATAGTGGAATTTCTGTAGTCTTATGGTCTGTTTATATTATTTCAGAGTTTCAAAGTATTCATGTTGTAGTGTTGGGTCATGTTGGTTTCTGTGTTTTTGGTTTGATAGCTGTCTTAAATGTTTCCTCATTTCTTTACATTCACTGTCAAACCATTTTTGTCAGAAGTTTTTTGTTCACTGTGAAGGTGTTTTCCTATTGTTTTCCATAAGTTTGGCATTTAATGCAGCTTTTCGGAAGATATGGGTAATGTCTTTTGTTGCTTTTTTAACGCCTTAAGAGGTATTTTGATAGTGGACTATGTTGAATGTGTTTATTGCATAAACTGTTTTTTTTCAAGTACATATTTATTTGGCTGTGATCTGAGAGGGGGGGTTTGTGCTCATACAATGAATGCACTGAATGAAGAGGGGTCCATGTCTGAGATGGCATAGTCAACTACACTTTTACCAAGAGCTGAACAGTAGGTAAAGCGTCACAGACTGTCTCCTCTGAACCTCCCACTTAATATATACAGGCCTGAGGCTCTACAGAGATGCACTAACTCCTTCCCATTTCTATTTATCGTTTTGTCAGGGTTGTTCCTCATGACTGTGGTTATGGAGGTCAAAAGTGACTGGTTAAAAACATGTTTATCTCCTGTGTGGTCTACACAGTCAGATTCTGAGCCTGTTTGTGCATTGAAGTCCCCACACAGAAGTATTTTGCCTTGGGTCTGTAGAGAGCTGTAGAAGTCTTCGTCATGGTATGGGGACTCTGATGGAGAAGTGTATATAGCACACAGATATAAATCTACGTCACAAATGCCCACTTCTTTATTCATTTTCAAATGTGGTTTTTGTTTTGTTTGACCGTGCTGATGTGATTGGTGAGATCAACTTTAAGCTAGATTAATATTCCTCCTCAGTCTCTGCCACGGTGTACTGTGCTCAGTTTAAGTGAAGGAACTGTAATTTCACTGTAGCCATTGGATGACTGTATCAGATCGACACCACGTTTCTAACAGAATTAAAATATCAACATAATTTACGTTATTAAAGAAATCAGGTTCTGTGGTCTTAAGACCAAATGTACTAGAGTACAGACCCTGAATATTCCAAAAGCTTAGATTTCATTTTTGAGAAAAATAGAGAAATTCAACTAAAAACATGAATAAAACGAAACAAAAGAAAAAAGGCTAACCTGCTGCAACCAATTACTGTGTGTGTGTGTGTGTGTGTGTGTGTGTGTATGTGTGTGTGTGTGTGTGTTATCTATGGTATCTCTGTACCTCATGTTTGCAGTAATCTGTTACACAGAGTGTGTAGCATCCCTTTGATCGCCCCGAGTTCAGACATCGGTGTACTTGATTGTAGAGGGGGAGGATTGTTCATCATAGATGGGTAGGTCATCTGTTGGTGATGATGGGGGGGGGGTTGTTCTGTGGCTTGGTGGGGCAGGAGGGTGGGATGTAGTATGGGGGCGTGGTGCCGCAGGAGGGTGGGATTTAGAGTTCCTCCGACTGTCCTGTTGGTATCTGGGTGGTCTGTAGTTCCTGGGAGCAGCAGTTTGGTGGGTGGGATGGTTGGGTTTGCGACCAAGGGTAACATCCTTCAACGTTTTGGCAAAACTTCTTATCCCACCCTTGTTCAGGTGTATCTTGTCATAGAGATCCCATGTTCCAATGTTTGCGTGGTGAGCTAGGTGGATGTTTGGAAGGGCTGCACAGCTCCTTGAGATTTCCATGTTGACCTTGTGGATGACATGTGGAGGGGTGTCTGTTCTGGGGAGAAGGGTAGAAATAATCACCCTGCTGTCAGGGAATTCCCCGGAGGCCTTCTCAGCCATCTTTGCCATGGGCTCAGCAGTGCCTCGGTGTAGGGTGTGAAGGTCATTGGTGCCTGTGTGCACAACGATGTACTGGTACCTCCCCAATGTGTCCTGTCTGAGCAGCTCCATGGCATGGCCTGTGTTTTTGCAGCTTTTGGCTGTGGTGTTGAGGCCAGGGAAAAGGCGTTTGGTCTCCAGATATTTACCATTTCAGTCCATGAGTAGGACCACCTGTGCTTCTGGCTTGGCTGCTCTGTTAGCGCTGAGCTCTGTGTAATATAGGGGTTGGGCAGCAGGGAGGGGGTCTTTGCCTGGAGGGGAGTCTCTGGGTGTCAGGGTTGACCTGGGTAAAGGCTGTGGAAGGTGGGAACTGCTAGTGTCGGAGAGAGTCTTCCAGCTCGAGTATGGTCTGTGTCAGCTGTCTGAGTCTCCTCTGGGTCTCCTTCAGCTCTGTGGTGGTGACTTCACTCTCCCTACTCAGCTCTGCGATGGCCTCATGGCTGTCCTCCTTTAGCTGGTGGAGCTCATGTCTCAACTGTTGGGTGGTTTCAGATTCAGCGAGTCTGGCCATAGTGAGCTCTGTGAAGTCCAGCTCCAGGAGGTATAGGCCATCTCTCAGTTGTTGAAAGAGCTTGGAGGGTGTTGGAGGGACAGGGCCAGATGGACTGGTTATGAGCTTCAGGTCTGGTTCTGTGACCTCTGGGATCATGGTGCCACCCTCCTCTTCCTGACATGATCCTGTGTCTCTTCCCATAGTGATGCAACTGGTACTAGGTCGGTCTCTTTCAGCCTCTGCTTTCAGCTTGGACATATTCTGCTGCTAGACTGACTGGCCTTCCCTTATAGTGTGTGTGTGTGTGTGTGTGTGTGTGTGAATGTACATTTTGTGTTTTTTCCTTTTGGTGTGCTTGGTGTGTTTTGGTTTGGCCTCCCTCTGTGTTTTGCCTCTCCCTCATGCTCTAGTAGTCACAGGTGGGCGTGGTCATGGGAGCTTCCACTGTTACACCTGAGGCTCATCACACCACTCACCACACCACCAAATCAACCAGTATGATAACACGCCAGCCAACCTAGTAACCTTCACTTTTGAGAATTACCTTTTGCTAACCTGTCTTTGTCCTGTCTCACCTCAGCCAACCACCTCGCCCTGTGCCGGAAACCTGACCAACCTACCTGCACTGCTAGACCCAGAGTTCTGGAGCCCGGACCCCATTCCCTCTCTCTTACTCATCCTACCACCTGTCTTCCGGACCACATTCTGCCTTTTCTGTTCAATAAAATCACCTTTTATTGCAACTACCTCTGGTCTACGTCTGAGTTCTGGTCACCGGTCCTGACATAGACTGCAGCTCTCTGGGTGTTCTCCCAGCAGGATCGGCATTTTATTGATGTTGGTTATTTGGTCAAATGTCAGGTGTTTGTGTTTGAATTTGGGGAAATATTTAGTTGGGACTGGCTGCAGTTCTGTGCATTCTGTCAGGAAGTGCAGCTCTGTCTCAACTTTGTCTCTCTTACAAAGCTGGCAGAAGCACTCCTCTTTGGGGAGCCATGATTGTTTGTAGCGGCCTGTCTGGATGGCCAGGTCGTGCTCACTGAGTCTGTACTTGGTCAATGTAGTTCTTAGTTTAATATCAATAACTGTGGTCAGGTAGTCTGCCACACTGTCCTCTCTCTTTAGGGACAGATAGCACTGTCCTCTCTCTTTAGGGACAGATAGCACAGTCCTCTCGCTTTAGGGACAAATAGCACTGTCCTCTCTCTTTAGGGACAGATAGCACTGTCCTCTCTCTTTAGGGACAGATAGCACTGCATTTTGCTTTGTGCTTTTGTTTGTGTGTTCCAGTTGGTGATGTAGTTTAGTTTATGTTGTGTTATAATTTGGTTATAACACAACTCTGGTTGGTTCCCAGACTGGTCCTGAGGCAGAACAGGGTCAGGAAGTGAACTGAGCATCAGGACCAGCTGAGTGAGGGGACTCTTCTCTTTGCTCAGCTCTTGGTATTGCAGGGCTTTCTGCTGATAGGAGTGGGGATCACTGTTTTTTAGATGTAGCCAATATTTGATTGCACGTTTTTGAATTTTGATGAATAATGGGAATTGGCCTAATTCAGCTCTGCAGGCGTTGGTGGTGGTTTTTCTGTGTACCTGTAAGATGCTTTTACAGAACTCTAGATGCAGGATTTCAACTGGATTTTTGTCCAAATGGGCCGAATTCTGGTAGGAAGTAGGACCCCACACTTCACTACTGTAGAGGAGAAGTGGTTCCCTTACAGATTCAAATAGTTTGAGCCAGATTCTAATTGGGATTTTAATGTAGATTTGACTTTTTATTGCATGTATGCTTTCTCTCTCAGCTCCATTATCGCTGGGTTAAAACTTCCAGTGGAACTTATTTTTAGTCCTAAATAATTGTAATGTGTACAGTGGTCTAATGTATGTGTTCCTAATGTGAAGCTGTATGTGTTTCCTTGAGATCTAGATCTTTTTTGAAAAGTCATTATCTTTGTCTTTTGAGTGTTTACTGCCAGGGCCCAGGTCTGGCAGTACTGATCCAGCAGGTCCAGGTTCTGCTGTAAGCCCTGTTCTGTAGCCACCAGTCAGAAAGTGACTTCAGTATGACTCAGGAGGAACAGCTGATAACTCATCAGACTCCTTATCTGCCAGTAGATATAAAAACGTTTCTGGAGATCACTAAGGGAGCCAGGCTGCCCATAGTAGAGGAGCACTTCCCTGATCTCAGGCTGTTTATACAGTCAGCTCGGCCTCTCACCAGAAAGTCTGGTGAAGAAGTGCTCATAGAGCAGGAAATCTACCGTCTGAAGAAACTATTAGTTAAAGTAAAAGCACAACTCATCACAGATGAAGATGATGATTAAACATATGGTCTTGTGCTTTCTCTTTTTACTGTCATGTTTATCTATTGCTGGTTTTTTTTCTCTCTCCATCTATGTGTGATTTTAACATAGGGACTTTAAACCTGAACGGAGCCAGAGCTGATTTTAAAAGAGCTGGGGTCTCATTTATAAACATGGCGTATGCACAAAACAGGGCTGAAAATGTGCATATGCCACTTCCCACGCAAAGGTTGTGATTTATAAAAAATAAACTTGACGGGTGAATGCATCCTGACCCATGCATACGCACATTTTGGAGACAAAATAGGAATTGGCGACGCAGATGGTGAGGTGGTGACCTGAAGTCAGACTGCAGAAAGTAAATGGTAAGTAAGTATTGATGCCTCACGCACATTTTTTCACTCCATATCATCCACGTTACGATGAAGATTAAATCCAGCAGTGTTATTTGCGCTTGTACTGAGTGATAATTGTTCCATAAACACCTCCAACTCAGATCTTAAATAAAAATTTGTTCTTAATGTTTAATCGGCGCAGTCTCACTGTCACATTGTCCGCTACGGAGCGCAGGAGGAGGAGATAGCCCGACTGCATGGAATACAGGATAACATCAAAAACCCTACCATTAGATAACTGCAGAACACAGTGTAAATAACTAAATATATGTCTTTAATACTCTGCATATATCATCAAATGTCAAAGTCTGAAAATACAGCCGTGATAAGCTCTCGCGCAATCGTTACCCTTAATGTCCTCGTTATTGGTCCAAACTTTAATACTGTTTGTGACAAAACCTGCATGAAGAAAAGTGTGTTTGCCTATTACACTTTCTTTCGTCTTCAAATTGTATCTTGGGGTGGGGGATACCACTAGTTGATGCTGTGTTGGCAAGGTGTTAACAATCACAAATTGTTGTAAACATATAAATGCTGCGGTGACCCCGTGCTTAAAGCTGCATGATGGCACTGCTGGCCCTGCAGGAGGACTACGCCAATGACAGAATCAGGAGAAAAAGAGACTTCAAGGACCATGATGATGACTGGCTAATATGCAAATTTAGATTCCCTAAAGCTGTGCTATTGGATCTATGTACTGAATAGGGTCCAGTAGCCGGAACCGTGCCATCCCGGTCCAAATAGGCTACAGGTCCTCCACTCGGGGAAACCGGCTGTTTCCAGAGGGAAATGTCAGACAGCTAAGTGTTTTTTTATATAAATATTATATATATAATCTTCAACGTCATCACTAAGGCTTATTTGGATATAATAAATAGTTCTGTTAAATCTTATTATATACGTCTGGTATATGGAATCTGTCCCCAAGTGCCGTAACGCCTGCCGTTTTGGACGTATTATTAATACATGTAGTTATCGATTAGGTTTCCCTACACTGTGCAAGAACAGGCCGAAATTATAATTCAATTTGCATACTCACAAGCCCCCAGCTGAGCGCCGCTATGTTGGAGTTTACCCCGGTGGACGAAAGGGTCGCCTCCCTACACCTGTGGGTTGTGGGGGGGAAAACTCTGACTGTTGTTTGTGCATATGCACCAAACAAAAGTTCGGAGTATTCGGCCTTCTTGGAGACCTTGAATGGAGTCCTGTATGGGGCTCCAGTGGGGGACTCCATAGTTCTGCTGGGGGACTTCAACGCGCATGTGGGCAATGATAGAGCTACACGGAGAGGCGTGATTGGGAGGCACGGCCTCCCTGATCTAAACCAGAGTGGTTGTCTATTGTTGGACTTCTGTGCTACTCATGGATTGTCTATAACAAACACCATGTTCGAACATAGGGATGCTCATAAGTGTTCTTGGTACCAGAGCACCCTAGGCCAAAGGTCAATGATCGATTTTATAATCGTTTCATCTGATCTGAGGTCGTTTGTTTTGGACACTTTGGAAGAGAGGGGCGGAGCTGTTAACCGATCACAATCTGGTGGTGAGTTAGGTCAGGGGGTGGGGGAAGACTCTGGACAGACCTGGTAAGCCCAAATGGGTAAATTGGGAATGTCTGGAGGAGGCCCCTGTCCGAAAGACTTTCAATTCACACCTCCAGCGGAGCTTTTCATGCATCCCTGTGGAGGCTGTGGGCATTGAACCTGAGTGGACAATGTTCAAAGTTTCCAGGGGAGCTGTGGTCTTAGGGTCTTAGGTGCCTCAAGGGGCAGTAACCCACGAACACCGTGGTGGACAGGGAAGCCGTCCGACTGAAGGAGTGTTTCCAGGACATGTTATCCCAGAGGACTCCGGAGGCAGTTGCAAGGTACCGAAGGGCCCGAAGGGCTGCAGCCTCTGCCGTGAAAGAGGCAAAGCAGCAGGTGTGGGAGAAGTTTGGAGAAGACATGGAGGACTTTCGGTCCACACCAAGGTGCTTCTGGAAAACCATTCGCCACCTCAGGAGGGGGAAGCGGGGAACCATCCAAGCTGTGTACAGTAAGGATGGGATGCTGTTGACCTTAACTGAGGCGGTAATAGGGCGGTGAAGGAGCACTTTGAGGAACTCAAATCCAGCTAATACGCCCTCTATGTTAGAGGCAGAGCTGGAGGATGATGGGGGATTGTCGTCAATTTCCCTGGTGGAAGTCGCTGAGGTAGTTAAACAACTCCACAGTGGCAAAGCCCCAGGGATTGATGAGATCCACCCAGAAATGCTGAAAGCTCTGGGTGTGGAGGGGCTGTCTTGGTTGACACACCTCTTCAACATTGCATGGAAGTCTGGGACGGTGCCTAAGGAGTGGCAGACCGGGGTGATGGTTTCCCTGTTCAAAAAGGGGAACCAGAGGGTGTGTGCCAATTACAGGGGTATCACACTTCTCAGCCTCCCTGGTAAAGTCTACTCCAAGGTGCTGGAAAGGAGGGTTCGGCCAATAGTTGAACCTCGGGTTGAAGAGGAACAATGCGGATTCCGTCCTGGTCGTAGAACAACGGATCAGATCTTCACTCTCGCAAGGATCCTGGAGGGAGCCTTGGAGTATGCCAATCCGGTCTACATGTGTTTTGTGGATCTGGAGAAGGCGTATGACCGGGTCCCCCGGGAGATACTGTGGGAGGTGCTGCGGGAGTATGGGGTGAGGGGGTCCCTTCTCAGGGCCATCCAATCTCTGTATGACCAAAGCGAGAGCTGTGTCTGGGTTCTCGGCAGTAAGTCGGACTCGTTTCAGGTGAGGGTTGGCCTCCGCCAGGGCTGCACTTTGTCACCAATCAGTTTGTAGTATTTATGAAGGTGGCACGAAAAGCTCCGCCCGGGAGGTGTGAGTTGAAAGTCTGTCGGACAGGGGCCTCCTCCAGACGTTCCCAATTTACCCGCACTACCCGCTTTGGGCTTACCAGGTCTGTCCAGAGTCTTCCCCCACCCCCCCTGACCCAACTCACCACCAGATGGTGATCGGTTGACAGCTCCGCCCCTCTCTTCACCCGAGTGTCCAAAAACATATGGCCTCAGATCAGATGAAACGATTATAAAATCGATCATTGACCTTTGGCCTAGGGTGCTCTGGGTACCAAGTACACTTATGAGCATCCCTATGTTCGAACATGGTGTTCGTTATAGACAATCCATGACTAGCACAGAAGTCCAACAACAAACAACCACTCTGGTTTAGATCAGGGAGGCCGTTCCTCCCAATCACGCCTCTCCATGTGTCTCCATCATTACCCACGTGCGCGTTGAAGTCCCCCCCAGCAGAACTATGGAGTCCCCAACTGGAGCCCCATGCAGGACTCCACTCAAGGTCTCCAAGAAGGCCGAATACTCTGAACTCTTGTTTGGTGCATATGCACAAACAACAGTCAGAGTTTTCCCCCACAACCCGCAGGCGTAGGGAGGCGACCCTCTCGTCCACCGGGTTAAACTCCAACGTAGCGGCGCTCAGCCGGGGGCTTGTGAGTATCCCCACACCCGCCCGGCGCCTCACACCCTGGGCAACTCCAGAGAAGAAAAGAGTCCAACCCCTATCCAGGAGTATGGTTCCAGAACCAAGACTGTGCGTAGAGGTAAGCCCCACCAGATCTAACCGGTAGCGCTCCACCTCCCGCACAAGTTCCGGCTCCTTTCCCCCACAGAGAGGTGACATTCCACGTCCCCCAGAGCCAGCCTCTGCTGCCCGGGTCTGGTCCGTCGAGGCCCCTGACCTTCACTGCCACCCATGTGGCAGCGCACCCGACCCCAGCGGTTCCTCCCACAGGTGGTGGGCCCATGGGATGGAGGGATGTCCGCCACGTAGCTTTTTTCGGGCTGTGCCCGACCGGGCTCCGTGGCAAACCCGGCCACCAGACGCCGCTGACGAGCCCTCCATCTGGGCCTGGCTCCAGACGGGGGCCCCGGGCTTCCTCCGGGCAGGGTCACTTCATCCCTTCCTCGATTTTTTCATAGGATTTTTTGAACCATTCTTTGTCTGGCCCCTCACCTGAGACCACTTTGCCTTGGGAGACCTCTACCAGGAGCACAAAGCTCCAGACAACACAGCCCTCAGGTTCATAGGGACACACAAACCTCTCCACCACGATAAGGTGATGGTTCCCCGGAGAAGATAAGTATTCAAGGATATAATATATATAGGAAAGACAGAAATGCAAATGGCGGTGGGGTGGCTATCTATGTCCAAAATCATATTCCTGTGAAAGTAAGAATAGACTTAATGTCAGCAGAAAAATAAGCATTATGGCTTCAAGCTCACATCCCCCATTTGAAGCCTTTATTAGTGGGCTGTTGTTATAGGCCACCTAATACAAATTCAGATTATCTAGATAAATTGTGTGATACGATAGATACAGTATGTGATCATGCCAATTAAATATATCTCCTTGGAGATCTAAATATTGATTGGAAGTCTTTATATTGTCCACTTAAGAATATGATTCAAACTATCACAGATGCATGTGGATTAACACAAGTGATAACTAAACCAACACGAGTATGTTTAAAAAAGGATGGATCCAAATCGGCAACCTGTATAGATCATATATATATATATATATATATATATATATATATATATATATATATATATATATATATATATATATATACTAACCAAGCAGAACAATGCAGCAAAGGTATGTCTTTGCCAATTGGATGAAGTGATCACAACCTAGTGGCTGTAGTAAGGAAAACAAAGGTCCCAAAAGCTGGACCACAAATCATTATTAAGAGAGCATGTAAATACTTCAATGAGAACCATTTTATAGAAGATGTTAGAAATATTTGCTGGGATAGTGTGTTGAGGCAGGATGATCCAGATGACGCTGTTGAGGTTTTTAATAAGTTGTTTGTAGAAATAATGGTATAAGCATGCACCTGTGAAAAAGAGAACTGTTAGAAATGTGAGATATTTTTGGATTGATGAGGAATTGAAGGATTGTATGGCACAGAGAGAGCAAGCAAAGAAAATGGCAAATAACTCCAATTATGAATCGTTTACCGCAAGCTAAGAAATGATGTGACTAAGTTAAATAAAAATAAAAAGATGTATTATGAAAATGCGATTAGGAATGCAAAGCATGACAGTAAGAAAATGTGGAATATTCTTAATGAGATGATGGGCAGTAAATCCAAATCTACTCCATCATTTCTTGAATCAGAAGGACACTTCATTACCAAGCCTAAATATACAGTGGTGTGAAAAAAGTGTTTGCCCCCTTCCTCATTTCCTGTTCCTTTGCATGTTTGTCACACTTAAGTGTTTCGGAACATCAAACCAATTTAAACAAAAGTCAAGGACAACACAAGTAAACACAAAATGCAATTTGTAAATGAAGGTGTTTATTATTAAAGGAGAAAAAAAAATCCAAACCATCATGGCCCTGTGTGAAAAAGTGATTGCCCCCCTTGTTAAAAACATACTATAACTGTGGTTGTCCACACCTGAGTTCAATTTCTCTAGCCACACCCAGGCCTGATTATTGCCACACCTGTTCACAATCAAGGCATCACTTAAATAGGAGCTGCTTGACACAGTAAGGTCCACCAGAAGATCCTTAAAAGCTACACATCATGCCGAGACCCAAAGAAATTCAGGAACAATTGAGAAAGAAAGTAATTGAGATCTATCAGTCTGGAAAGGGTTATAAAGCCATTTCCAAAGCTTTGGGAATCCAGCGAACCACAGTGAGAGCCATTATCCACAAATGGCGAAGACATGGAACAGTGGTGAACCTTCCCAGGAGTGGCCAGCCGCCCAAAATTACCCCAAGAGCGCAGCGACGACTCATCCAAGAGGTCACAAAAGACCCCACAACAACGTCCAAAGAACTGCAGGCCTCACTTGCCTCAGTTAAGGTCAGCGTTCATGCCTCCACCATCAGGAAAAGACTGGGCAAAAATGGCCTGCATGGCAGAGTTCCAAGGAGAAAACCACTGCTGAGCAAAAAGAACATCAAAGCTCGTCTCAATTTCTCCAGAACACATCTTGATGATCCCCAAGACTTTTGGGACAACATTCTGTGGACCGATGAGACAAAAGTGGAACTCTTTGGAAGGTGTGTGTCCAAGTATATCTGGCGTAGAAGGAACACTGCATTTCATAAAAAGAACATTATACCAACTGTAAAATATGGTGGTGGTAGTGTGATGGTCTGGGGCTGTTTTGCTGCTTCAGGACCTGGAAGACTTGCCGTGATAAAAGGAACTATGAATTCTGCTGTCTACCAAGAGATCCTGAAGGAGAATGTCCGACCATCTGTTCGTGTACTCAAGCTGAAACGAACTTGGGTTCTGCAGCAGGACAATGATCCTAAACACACCAGCAAGTCCACCACCGAATGGCTGAAGAAAAAACAAAATGAAGACTTTGGAGTGGCCTAGCCAAAGTCCTGACCTGAATCCTATTGAGATGTTGTGGTATGACCTTAAAAAGGCCGTTCATGCTCGAAAACCCTCTAATGTAACTGAATTAGGACAATTCTGCAAAGATGAGTGGGCCAAAATTCCTCCAGGACGCTGTAAAAGCCTCATTGCACGTTATCGCAAACGCTTGGTTGCAGTTGTTGCTGCTAAGGGTGGCCCAACCAGTTATTAGGTTTAGGGGGCAATCACTTTTTCACACAGGGCCATGATGGTTTGGATTTTTTTTCACCTTTAATAATAAACACCTTCATTTACAAATTGCATTTTGTGTTTACTTGTGTTGTCCTTGACTATTGTTTAAATTGGTTTGATGTTCCGAAACACTTAAGTGTGACAAACATGCAAAGGAACAGGAAATGAGGAAGGGGGCAAACACTTTTTTCACACCACTGCATTGCTAATCACCTCAATAACTATTTTAACAACAAAGTGGAAAAACTTACGGAGAAAATGTGCCAAACAAATAACATACAATCATATACCTTGATTAGAGATCAAATTATGACAGGAAAACAATGTACTTTTGAATTTACTGAAGTTGATGTGAGTTATGTGGAAAAGTTGCTACTCAGTTGTAAAGACAAACCATCTGGTGTGGATAATATGGATACAAAACGTTTGAAATTGGTGGCAAACTTCATTGCCATTCCAGTTAGCCATGTGTTGAATATGAGTTTAAAAAAAAAATCTTTCCAACAACATGGAAAACTGCTAAAATCATTCCTTTACCGAAGAATGCAACTGTACCATTTAGTGGCCCAAATAGTCGACCAATCAGTCTGCTCCCGGCTTTAAGTAAGATCATGGACAAAATTGCTTTTGAACAAATATAATGTTATTTTTTCAGTAAATGATTTATATACAGATTATCAACATGCCTATAGAGTTGGACATTCGACAGGCCCAGCCCTCACTCAAATGTCAGATGACTGGCACAGAGATATAGAAAATGAGAAATTAGTAGGGGTTTTTCGGTTGGATTTCACTGCGGCTTTTGATATCATTGATTACAATTTGTTATTAAAAAAACTAAAATGTTATGGTTTTGATTCAAGTGCAATACTTTGGCTAGAAAGCTATTTCGCAAATAGGACACAGACGGTGTACTTTAATGTGAGGTTTTCAGAGGTAAAATCAGTAAGCTGTGGAATTCCACAAGGAAGCTGTTTGGGGCCATTGCTATATTCTATATTTACCAATGAATTACCTTTAACCTTAACAGATGCAAAAATGGCGATGTATGCTGACGACTCAATATACATGGCAGCATCCACAGCTGAGAGGCTTACTAGTGTCTTGAATGAGGAATTGCAGTCGGCATTGGAATGGGTAACAAATAATCAACTAGTTCTTAATGTATCTAAAACCACAAGCATTGTATTTGGAACAAAAAATATGTTGTTTAATGAACCTAAATTAAATTTATATGTTGAAGGTAAGGCAGTTGAACAGGTACAAAGGACCAAGCTTCTTGGGGTTATAGTAGGCAGTAAATTATCCTGGTCTCATCACATTGATGGGGTGGTGATGGGGAGGGGTGGGATGTTCAAATTTTCTCAATAAAAATGTAATGGGAAACATCATTAAAAGAAATGGTCCTATCCCATTTGGACTACTGTTCAGGGGTTTGGTCAGGTGCTGCAATATCAACTATAAAGAAATTGCAAATTGCTCAGAATAAGGCCGCACACTGTTTACTAAGGTGCTCACTCAGATCAAGCGTTGATGCAATGCATGGCTGCCTATCCTGGTTAAGTGTAAGGAATAGATTAACTGCCTCATTGCTCAACTTGACTAGAAATATTTTAGTGACTAAACAACCAAGGGTGTTGTATCAGCAACTTGGTCTTAGTTCTGATAAACATGACTACAGCACTAGGCATGCTATGGAGGGCAGATTCACATTACCTAAAGTAAGAACAAACAAAGAGAAAAACACTGTAGTATATAGAGCTATGATTAATTGGAATGCAATGCCTAGTCATGTCATTCAAGAAAATATAAAAACCTCAATTCAAAGTGTTACTTAAAGGACATTTCCTAGCTGAGCAGTACTCTGTATTGGCTAATACTTAATGAATGCTGTTAGTATCATTGAGGGTTTTCTGTGTGCATTTGCTTGGTCATATTATCAGTGAACAATGTCATAATCTCATCTCTACAATCTGTGAATAATTTAAACTAGGTCCTGTGTTGTCCTGTGTTGGAGTGTCTTGTGTTGAATGTTGTTATGTCTTGTTATTATTTTTGTTGTTTCAGTGATGTATTGAATGTTGTTTTTTGGTGGTTGTTTTTAATGTAATAATGCATGGCAATGTATAGCGGCAAAAGTTTTGGGTGGACTCCAGGAATAATAGCTGTGGCTATGGCCCCAGCTAATGGAGATCCCAATAAATCAAATCAAATCAAATCCTAAACCTAACTGTCCCGTACTGTCCCTGAACAAGTGCGTAAATATGACAGCAAAGGAGACTTTTTGCGTCAATAAGAAACGCCAAAGGCACCTGACCGAGCGTCGCTTTTTGACACGATAGGAGTGAGAATGTGTTGCAACCAAAAGCTAAGTCTGCTTAGCTCTACAGATTTTTATTCTGGATCACCGCTGAAAACTGTAAAAAAGATTCTGTTTGGGTCTGTTGATGAGATTCTGTGTGCTTATTCTGTTTAAATGAAAGGCCAAAACCCAAAAAAGGAAGTCTTTTTAAAACAGTCACAGGTGTGCAGTTGAGAGGCAGCTGTTCATAAACTTGAAAAATACCAACATTATTAATAAGTTTAGGAGATTTCTGCAAAGAAGAGTACAGGCCGAAGGGGAAGAATAGAGAAGGGGAACTGCCCTGTTCTCACACTGACTTTATGTCTCAACCCCACATATGATCTGTCTTGCACAAGTGTTTCCTAAGATGAGCTGAGTTGTTTATCAGCAGTGTGTCAGAGAGTTGTCCCAACATGTCAAACCTCTGCGTCTGCAGCTCCACCTGTCAGAAGGTGTGGCCAATCAGCTTCCTTTAAAAAGGACTGCTTCTGTCCTGTTGGGCTCAGAGATCAGGGGCTTCCTCCGAGACTCTACAACCTGCAGACTGTTGTCAGAGACCTCCATCACATCCAGCAACCATCCAGCCAGCCGACCAATCACAGCAGGCTGACGCTTCTGGGCCATCCAGCCAGCCGACCAATCACAGCAGGCAGACGCTTCTGGCCCAGCATCAGCCGACCAATCACAGCAGGTAGACATCTCTCTGTCAGCGTCCACCTCTCCGAGCCTCTCTCCAGGTCTGAACTCTCTGCTTTCTGTAAAAAAAAAAAAACTGTCATTACACATATTTTTCCTGTGCTTTTAAAAATAACACAAAAATAGAGACTAGACTGTAAGTTTACGTAAAAGAACATGAAAAACATAAAGATAATTAATTGTTTTGCACTCTTTAACTAACACAGTGAAGAATGTTCCTGCAAAAAAACTGGAAAAAACATCATAATACTGTAAAATGATCAGTGTTTTACTGTCACTGAATTTACAGTTATTATTACTTTCACAGTTTTATAGCTATGTTTAATAAACCTATTTTAACCTAAGTTAATATAAAAAAGACGCTGAATTGACCTGTAACTGTGAATTATTAAAACTTCCATTTATTTAAATACATTTTTTTCTTTCCTCCCATCCTCTCTCCTCCTCTTTATGTCTCTCTCTCTCTGTCTCTCTCTCTCTCTCTCTCTCCCTCTCTCTCCCTCTCTCTCTCTCTCTCTCTCTCTCTCTCTCTCTCTCTCTCTCTCTCTCTCTCTCTCTCTCTCTCTCTCTCTCTCTCTCTCTCTCTCTCTCTCTCTCTCTCTCTCTCTCTCTCTGTCTCTCTCTCTCTCTCTCTCTCTCTGTCTCTCTCTCTCTCTCTCTCTCTCTCTGTCTCTCTCTCTCTCTCTCTGTCTCTCTCTCTCTCTCTCTCTCTCTCTCTCTCTCTCTCTCTCTCTCTCTCTCTCTCTCTCTCTCTCTCTCTCTCTCTCTCTCTCTCTCTCTCTCTCTCTCTCCCGCTCTCGCTCTCTCTCTCTCTATCTCTGTCTCTTTCTCTCCCTCTCTCTCTCTCTCTCTCTCTCTCTCTCTCTCTCTCTCTCTCTCTCTCTCTCTCTCTCTCTCTCTCTCTCTCTCTCTCTCTCTCTCTCTCTCTCCTCCCTCTCTCTCTCTCTCTCTCTGTCTCTCTCTCTCTCTATGTCTCTCTCTCTCTCCTCCCTCTCTCTCTCTCGCTCTGTCGCTCTCTCTCTGTCTCTCTCTGTCGCTCTGTCTCTCTCTCTCTCTCTCTCTCCACTCTCTCTCCTCTCTCTCTCTCTCTCTCTCTCTCTCTCTCTCTCTCTCTCTGTCTCTCTCTCTCTGTCTCCTGCCATCTCTCAATTTCAATTTCAATTTCATGTTGCTTTATTGGCATGGCAAAAATACATCTGTGTTGCCAAAGCATAAGAACAAACATACATATAAACAACAAGGAGTAAATACATCTGATATAATAAAAGTAAACAGGATAATTGTGATATAAATGCAGATACTGAACAAATTCTGTGCATGTCCCTCAAAGGGTACGTTGAAACAATAATATTAAAAAAAATACAAATAAATAAAAGAATAAAAAAAAAAGATAATATATACAATTCTCTACTTGTTGTTCCTTGTATTGTGTCAGGAGAAGACATATTTAGCAGCTAGCCATGCCATGTTTTTATCTTCCCCTAATAAAAAAGGAAGCTTTTTGTCCTCAGTGTAGGTAGTGAAGCCTGGTATATGTTTCAAATTTTTGGAAATATTTGGTTCTGAAGTCTTCATATTTGTATATATATATTGTATATGTACATAGGAAATGTAATTCTGTTTGAATGTCCTGGTGGCAGTGTGTACAGACTCGTTCCTCTCTTGGTCTCCACACTTTTAAATGTCGACCTCTTTCAATTTCCGGCTCATGGTCACTGGCTCTGTATTTTGTTAAAATTTGTATTTCTTTTGGATTTTTGGTTTTGAGATAATCGGCCAATTGGATATCTGTGTTCAGGGACTGATAACAGAGGAGCTTGTGTTGTACTTTATTTTCATTTTGCCGTTGTTGTGTATACTGGTCTTTTAATTTAGTTTCAAATCTTTTGATTGAAGACTGAGGATTGTGTCTGTGGCGGCTCTGAGGCTCAGTGTACCTGTCTCTCTCTCTACCTGTCTGTCTACTACTGACTGTGTTTAGCTCCTCTGAGCCAGCTGGTCCAGGGGGTGGACATCTGAACACTGCTGGTTGATCGGGAGAGCTTTGTATGCAAATGGTATGGAATTTTTATCAGCTTGATTTAAATGCTGCCAAAATTGAATTGAACTTTTTTGGATTTGAATGTTTCAGAGGGAATATACCGAGGTCTGCTCTGCATTGTTTGGGGTGTTTGAGCGAACCTTTTAGAATAATTTTACAGAATTCCAACTGTAATTTTTTCAGTGGGAGTTTTATCCCAGTATTTAAATTCTGGTTTCGAAATTGGGCCCCAGACTTCGCTTCCATAAAGCATTATTGGTGTTGTTGTAAAATTGTAGATTTTTAGCCAAATTCTTGCAGGGATATTTGTTTTTCCAAATTTGCATTTGATTGCATACAAAGCTCTCCCTCTCTCTCTCTCTCTCTCTCTCTCTCTCTCTCTCTCTCTCTCTCTCTCTCTCTCTCTCTCTCTCTCTCTCTCTCTCTCTCTCTCTCTCTCTCTCTCTCTCTCTCTCTCTCTCTCTCTCTCTCTCTCTCTCTCTCTCTCTCTCTCTCTCTCTCTCTCTCTCCCTCTCTCTCTCTCTCTCTCTCTCTCTCTCTCTCTCTCTCTCTCTCCCTCTCTCTCTCTCTCTCTCTCTCTCTCTCTCTCTCTCTCTCTCTCTCTCTCTCTCTCTCTCTCTCTCTCTCTCTCTCTCTCTCTCTCTCTCTCTCTCTCTCTCTCTCTGTCTCTCTCTCTCTTTTCCCTCTCTCTCTCTCTCTCTCTCTCTCTCTCTCTCTCTCTCTCTCTCTCTCTCTCTCTCTCTCTCTCTCTCTCAGCTTTAATTTGAGGGTATTTACATCCAAATCAGGTGAACGGTGTAGGAATTACAACAGTTTGTATATGTGCCTCCCACTTTCTAAGGGACCAAAAGTAATGGGACAATTGGCTGCTCAGCTGTTCCATGGCCAGGTGTGTGTTATTCCCTCATTATCCCATTTACAAGGAGAAGATAAAAGGTCCAGAGTTCATTTCAAGTGTGCTATTTACATTTGGAATATGTTGCTGTCAACTCTCAATATGAGATCCAAAGAGCTGTCACTATCAGTGAAGCAAGCCATCATTAGGCTGAAAAATCTAAACAAACCCATCAGAGAGATAGCAAAAACATTAGGTGTGGCCAAATCAACTGTTTGGAACATTCTTAAAAAGAAAGAACGCACCGGTGAGCTCAGCAACACCAAAAGACCCGGAAGACCACGGGAAAACAACTGTGGTGGATGACCGAAGAATACTTTCCCTGGTGAAGAAAACACCCTTCACAACAGTTGGCCAGATCAAGAACACTCTCCAGGAGGTAGGTGTATGTGTGTCAAAGTCAACAATCAAGAGAAGACTTCACCAGAGTGAATACAGAGGGTTCACTACAAGATGTAAACCATTGGTGAGCCTCAAAAACAGGAAGGCCAGATTAGAGTTTGCCAAACAACATCTAAAAAAGCCTTCACATTTCTGGAACAACATCCTATGGACAGATGAGACAAAGATCAACTTGTACCAGAGTGATGGGAAGAGAAGAGTATGGAGAAGGAAAGGAACTGCTCATGATCCAAAGCATACCACCTCATCAGTGAAGTATGGTGGTGGTAGTGTCATGGCGTGGGCATGTATGGCTGCCAATGGAACTGCTTCTCTTGTATTTATTGATGATGTGACTGCTGACAAAAGCAGCAGGATGAATTCTGAAGTGTTTCGGGCAATATTATCTGCTCATATTCAGCCAAATGCTTCAGAACTCATTGGACGGCGCTTCACAGTGCAGATGGACAATGACCCAAGCATACTGCGAAAAGCAACCAAAGAGTTTTTTTAAGGGAAAGAAGTGGAATGTTATGCAATGGCCAAGTCAATCACCTGACATGAATCCGATTGAGCATGCATTTCACTTGCTGAAGACAAAACTGAAGGGAAAATGCCCCAAGAACAAGCAAGAACTGAAGACAGTTGCAGTAGAGGCCTGGCAGAGCATCACCAGGGATGAAACCCAGCGTCTGGTGATGTCTATGCGTTCCAGACTTCAGGCTGGAATTGAATGCAAAGGATTTGCAACCAAGTATTAAAAAGTGAAAGTTTGATTTATGATTGTTAATCTGTCCCATTACTTTTGGTCCCTTAAAAAGTGGGAGGCACATATACAAACTGTTGTAATTCCTACACCGTTCACCTGATTTGGATGTAAATACCCTCAAATTAAAGCTGAAAGTCTGCAGTTAAAGCACATCTTGTTCGTTTCATTTCAACTCCATTGTGGTGGTGTTTAGAGCCAAAAAGATTAGAATTGTGTCGATGTCCCAATATTTATGGACCTGACTGTACAATTATTGAGTAAACTAAAATATATACATTTAAAAAATAAAAACAGGAAAGCAACAACAGTATATCAATATACAGTAAAATCGCTAGTGTCAAATGTAAGAAAGAAAACAAAGACAAAAGCAAAAAAAAAATAAAGTAGAGGACTAAATGAGAAGGCAGAGTAAACTGAAGTAGAGGACTAAATGAGAAGGAAGAGTAAACTGAAGTAGAGGACTAAATGAGAAGGCAGAGTAAACTGAAGTAGAGGAGTAAATGAGAAGGCAGAGTAAACTGAAGTAGAGGACTAAATGAGATAACAGAGTAAACTGTGGGGAGATTAACTACAGATATTATGTGTTGTGCTGGTTGTCTCTCAGGCTGTGACATGCACTCACATATCTCGCTGCTTCTACAGCACTCACACTAGTTTCTCCAAGTAGATGTTGCATTTTTGTCTGGTAACAAAATCTGGGAGTTTACATTTAATTTTGGTAAGGATCTAAGTTCTGATGTCAGTATATGTGCTACATTGAAGCAGGAAGTGTTGCTCTGTCTACACCTGTCTCTGTGGACAGAGATGACCCAGCCTGTCTTCTGGAGGCAGCCAGGTCTGTCTGTGGCGGCCGGTTTCCACAGCCAGACTGTGTCCACTCAGCCTGGAGCTGCTCATAGTCTTTCTGAGTCCGTGGTCACATTTGGTGCTCAAGTATTCAGCTACTGTTTAGGGCTAGGGCTTTGACGTTTAGTAGTGTCTTTCCAATAGGTCATGTATTTCTGTTTTTGTCTGCAGATGATTTGGTTGGGCCGGATGGTTTGGGGGGTGTCCTGAGGCTCTGGGGGCTGTGAGGTGAGGATCTGAGGGGGGGTGTCCTGAGGCTCTGGGGGCTGTGAGGGATCTGAGGGGGGGTGTCCTGAGGCTCTGGGGGGCTGTGAGGTGAGGGAGCTGAGGGGGGTGTCCTGAGGTTCTGGGGGCTGTGAAGTGAGGGAGCTGAGGGGGGGGTGTCCTGAGGCTCTGGGGGGCTGTGAGGTGAGGGAGCTGAGGGGGGTGTCCTGAGGTTCTGGGGGGCTGTGAGGTGAGGAGCTGAGGGGGGTGTCCTGAGGCTCTGGGGGGCTGTGAGGTGAGGATCTGAGGGGGGTGTCCTGAGGCTCTGGGGGGCTGTGAGGGAGCTGAGGGGGGTGTCCTGAGGTTCTGGGGGCTGTGAGGTGAGGGAGCTGAGGGGGGTGTCCTGAGGTTCTGGGGGCTGTGAGGTGAGGGAGCTGAGGGGGGGGTCCTGAGGCTCTGGGGGCTGTGAGGTGAGGGAGCTGAGGGGGGTGTCCTGAGGTTCTGGGGGCTGTGAGGTGAGGGAGCTGAGGGGGGTGTCCTGAGGCTCTGGGGGCTGTGAGGTGAGGGAGCTGAGGGGGGTGTCCTGAGGTTCTGGGGGCTGTGAGGTCAGGGCTAGCTGACTGAGGGGACTTTTCTCTATGTTTCTCTCTTGGTATTGTAGAGCTTTGTAGTGAAAACTATGGGGGGTCGCTTGTTTTCAGGTGGTTGTAGAATTTGATGGATATTTTTTCAGTTGTAATTTGGAGGGGATATTGGCCTAGTTCTGCTCGGCAGGCGTTATTTGGGATGTGTCTTGGTAGGTGTAGAAGGTTTCTACAAAATTCTACATGGAATTTTTCAATTGGGTGATTGTCCCAGTCAGTACATTTTAAATGTTTACTGAGCGGGCCCCATATTTCGCTGCAATATAGAGCGATGGGTTCTATTACTGATTTGAATTTTTTTAACCAAATTTTCATTGGAATGTCTGTTTCTATTTTTATTTTAATTGCAAAAAATGCTCTTCTTGATTTGTCTCTCAGCTCATTCACACCCATTTGAAAACTACCTGATGAACTAATATTGAGACCTAAATATGTGTAGTTTTTCACATTCTAATTGAACTGTATTTAGATAGAATTGATATTTACTGTAATTCCCAGATCTTTTCTGGAAAATCAGTATTTTGGTTTTGTTTAGGTTGACAGTCAGAGCCCAGGTCTGACAGATAACTGTGGAGAAAGTCCAGGTGTTGTTGTAGGCCTTCTTTTGTAGGGGACAGCAGGACTAAATCATCAGCATATAACAAACATTTGATGTCAGTATCTCCCAGAGTGATACCAGGGGATGTAGAAAGTTCCAGATTTTTTGCCCATTCGTTTATATAAATGTTGAACAGAGTCGGGGACAGGCAGCATCCCTGTTTCACTCCACGTTCTTGAGGAAAGAAATGTGTTTGTTGGTGGCCGATTTTAACAGAACATTTGTTGTTAGTATACATAGATTTTATGATATCATATGTTTTTTCTCCAATACCCATTTCAATCAATTTATAAAAAAGACCATCATGCCAAATTGAATTAAATGTTTTTTTTAGAGTCTACAAAACATGAAAAAATTCTTTGTTGTGGTTTAATTGTTTGTCATTGAGGGTGTGGAGAGTAAAGATGTGGTCTGAAGTTCGATATTTTGCCAATTTGACTTCTGCTCAGGATATTGTGTTCACTAATGAATTGTAAGATTCTGACATTAATAATACTGCAGAATAGTTTTGCCAGGTTACTGGTCACACAGATTCCTCTGTAGTTATTTGGGTCAAACTTCTGTGACAAACGTTTGTGTCCAATTTTGTGGATTGGGGTTATCAGTCCTTGGTTCCAAACAGCTGGGAAAATACCTGAATTTAGGATGATATTGAAAGCTTTTAGGATGACCAATTTGAATTTATTATCTGTGTATTTGATCATTTCATTTAAAATCAAGCCACATCCAGCACCACAGGCCTTTCGGAGTTTAAGCTTTTTCATATTGTCTGTTAGTTCTTGTTCTGTAATCAGGGTGTCAATGGTTCTGGCAGTCTTTAATTGCTGATTCAAGGATTGTTAATTTCCTGTTGCCTTGGGTTATTTGTTATTATGCCGTAAAGGTTAGTAAAATTAGTGGTCCAAATATCCCCATTTTGGATTGCTAATTCCTCCTTAGATGTTGTGTTTATCCATCCATCCATCCATCCATCTTCATCCGCTTATCCGGGGTCGGGTCGCGGGGGTAGCAGCTCCAGCAGGGGACCCCAAACTTCCCTTTCCCGGGCCACATTAACCAGCTCCGACTGGGGGATCCCGAGGCGTTCCCAGGCCAGGTTAGAGATATAATCCCTCCACCTAGTCCTGGGTCTCCCCCGAGGCCTCCTCCCAGCTGGACATGCCTGGAACACCTCCGTAGGGAGGTGCACAGGGGGCATCCTTACCAGATGCCCGAACCACCTCAACTGGCTCCTTTCGACGCCAAGGAGCAGCGGCTCTACTCCGAGCTCCTCACGGATAACTGAGCTTCTCACCCTATCTCTAAGGGAGACGCCAGCTACCCTCCTGAGGAAACCCATTTCGGCCGCTTGTACCCTGGATCTTGTTCTTTCGGTCATGACCCAGCCTTCATGACCATAGGTGAGGGTAGGAACAAAAACTGACCGGTAGATCAAGAGCTTTGCCTTCGGGCTCAGCTCTCTTTTCATCAAAATGGTGCGATAAATTGAATGTAATACCGCACCCGCTGCGCCGATTCTCCGACCAATCTCCCGCTCCATTGTCCCCTCACTCGCAAACAAGACCCCAAGGTACTTGAACTCCTTCACTTGGGGTAAGGACTCATTCCCTACATGGAGAAGGCACTCCATCGGTTTCCTGCTGAGAACCATGGCCTCAGATTTTGAGGTGCTGATCCTCATCCCAGCCGCTTCACACTCGGCTGCGAACCGATCCAGTGAGTGCTGAAGGTCACAGGCCGATGATGCCATGTTGTGTTTAGTTTATGCCAATTTCCCCAGAATTGATTGGACTGTATTGATTCTTCGATTAGGTTTAGCTAATTTTTGTTATGCTCTTCCCTTTTTGTTCTTAATAAATGTTTGTATTCTTTTAGTGTTTCTCCATAAAGAGTTTGGTTATTTGGATTCCTGTGTTTCTCATTGGATACATTTCTTAGTTCTTTCCTTAGATTTTTGCAATCATTATCAAACTATTTTTAACCACTAATATTTTTTGTTTTTCTTTTCCTCTTTAAATTTGTTAGTTTTGCTGCCTTGTCAAAAATGGCATTTATGTTATTAATAGCTAAATTCACACCTTCTTCACTGTAAGGAAAGGATATACAAAGAAAATCATCCAAGAGTGATTGGATTTGTGGACTGTCCATTGCCTTTCTGTAGAGATCAGTGCTGCTCGCAGTCCATTTGTAGGGCTTGGTAGAGGTTTGTAGATTAATTAGAATCTAGTTATTTGTGTTTGAGATTTCCTTTATTATTTTTATTTTATTTTACTATGGTCAGACAGAGGAGATTGACTGTGAATGCCTTTATATTACAGTTTTTTCTGATCGCTATGGCACTTTTTTCAATACTTTTAACAACTTTCCTAAACTCTTAACACAGTTAACATCCGTCTGTGTAGGCTATACAATTAACACATTTCTTGTTGCTTTGACACAAAATACATACAGTTAACACACATTTAAAATGCTTTAACTTCTCTTACACACAAGCTCAACCAAGACCAAAACAATGGATCTTTACTGACCAATTTGCAAATGCTTTCACTCAGTCAGAACAGATAACAACATATTCTAAACATATAACGTATAGGCTAAAGTGAAAGTGAACAGCTGTTCACAAATAAACACAAATATACCCCCTCCATTTTATTCGATTGCTACTGAGAAACAGCTTTTCTTTCTTGATCGGCAGAAACGATTTTTGCTTGTTTGGGATCCGACTGGCCAGCGTATTTGAAAAAGTTAAGCAAACTTTGTTGTCTTTTTGACATTTTCCCCCTGAATGAAATGAGGCTATAACAGCAATCTCAACCAGCACAAGCGCTTGTGTCACTTGAAGTGCAGCGCCGCACTGTTGAAGTGCCTCCCCTCCCTCCGTCCCTCTCCCCCCTCTGTCTTACCCTGAAAATTCACCTCAAAACGCATTGAAAATGCAAACACAAGACTTTTGTGGAACTCCAGTGGGGAATAAAGACGAACAAGACAGATAAAAACATTGAACACTACACAAACAGTAGTTTATTTTGTTCATTTAGGCGATATATGTTTCATAGTGACACAGGAGGTGCCGGATCCAATAAAAAAGGCTCCGGATCCAACGTCGGTGCACATGTTCCACATGTTCCGGCGTGTTCCAGCTCAAATTAAGCCCTGGCTGTGTCCCATTCGTGTTAGTACACTTGTCGTAGTTGTTTCTGGGGGGATTTGTGGAGTTTATTAGGGTGTTGTTTCTCCAGTATGTACAGGTTTCCATGGCTGTCTATAGTGTCTAATTTCTCTGCTGTTTTGGCATTCAGATCACCACAGATTAAAATATTACCTTGGCTCTGAAATTGGTTTATCTCTCCTTTGAGTATGGAGAAACTCTCCTCATTGAAACAGGGTGACTCATAGGGGGGAATATATGTGGGGCAGAGGAATATATCTTTGTCAGCTGAGATTATTTGTTTTTAAATTTTTATCCAGATATAAAATTCACCTCTCTTGATTAATTCTATTGAATTGTTATATTCAGATTTATAGCAAATTATCATTCCTCCTGACTTTCTCCCCTGAGTGACTCCTTTTAATATGGTGGACGGGACAATCATTTCTCTGTAACCTATTGGACAACCACTGGAAGTACCTTTACACCATGTTTCCTGCAGGACAACAATGTCAGTAGTATTGATCTCCTTCAGGAACTCTGCATTTTTACTTTTTAATCCAAAAGTTGAGGACCGGAGGCCCTGAACATTCCAACAAGAGATAGAAAAAGACATCATACTATTAAAATACTTAATGTCTCTCTCTCTCTCTCTCTCTCTCTCTCTCTCTCTCTCTCTCTCTCTCTCTCTGTCTCTCTCTCTGTCTGTCTGTCTCTCTCTCTCTCTCTGTCTCTCTCTCTCTCTCTGTCTCTCTCTCTCTCTCTCTCTCTCTCTCTGTCTGTCTCTCTCTCTCTCTCTCTCTCTCTCTCTCTCTCTCTCTCTCTCTCTCTCTCTCTCTCTCTCTCTCTCTCTCACACCGACACTGCTAACGCTCGCTCTAGTCTCCTCGCTCAGCCACTCCCTCAGTGACATCACTCATTAATACACCTGGCATTACTTACCTACCTAGATTGTTGAGACACTAAAACATGGGGAAATAGAGTCCAGGTTGCATAGAAAACGATGTTACCCTTTAATGTTGAACATGTCCCGTGTGTGTGTCTCTTCTGTGTGTCAGGATGACTTCCTGTGTGTTTTCCCTCTTCTTCCTGCTCTCCCTGTGTTCCTCCATCACTGCCGACGGTCCCACCGGACTCAAAGTGAGAATCACCGACAGAGTGCCAGAGTTCTGTAAGATCTGAGTTGAGAAGCACACACTGATTCATCTCTCTGTAATAAACATAACTTCTCATAGAAGAGAATGATGGCTGAGGAAGTGTTTAGCTGACATTTTTAGGGCTTTATGAAACTTTAATTAATTAACAAAAAGGAGAACAAATCTAAAATGAAGATGAAGAAATTGCAGCAGCATAGGAAAGATGATAGCGAAGAACATATCTGTGTGTGTGTGTGTGTGTGTTTCATATCTAGAGACATGTTCTGTGTTTTCACTGGAGTAGTGTTTGTTGTGTTTTTGCAGTGAAAGATTACGGTCTGAAGTATTTGAGGGAGCTGGTTAACAGACCTTTTCAGGATTTCCTGCTGTCAACGTGCCACATTGGAAGGTAAAATTACCATATTATTGTTATTATTATTATTATTATTACTGTTCTATTCTGTGTATTCCCTTTTTTTAAATGATTTCTTTATTTATATTTTTCATTTATAGTTTTTTTTATCATTATCTTTAGTTTCTTTGTTTTAAATGATTGCATATTTATATATGTTTTTTCTCCTCCGCAGTTTGACATTTACTCGTCTGGACGTGGACCCAAATGATGTCGTTGTCAGGTTCCAGCAGGGTTCAGGTCTTCAGTTTGAGTTCAGGAACCTGAACATCACCGCAGAAATCCAAAAAGGAATCAATCATTGCTTGTTTGATATCATGAAGTACGTATGAAACCACAGTTTATATTCCATGTGTCCCCTGAACACACTGTAAAAAACATCTCCTCACTATCTGCTAGCTGCCTGTCCCCTGAACACACTGTAAAAATGCATCTCCTCACTATCTGCTAGCTGCCTGTCCCCTAAACACACTGTAAAAAAATGCATCTCCTCACTATCTGCTAGCTGCCTGTCCCCTGAACACACTGTAAAAAAACGTGGTCTCTGTAGACAGCCCAGGGTCCACAAACGCCAAAAAAAACAAACTGCGCTAACCTGCACCACCAAACATAACAAACAGTGTTCCAGAGTTCCAGCCAATAACCGACTAGAAGGATTTGGGGGTGGGGGTTGCGGGGGGTTAGAACACGGAAGGGAGGGGGAGGGGACGGGATGAGGAGGAGGGAGGGGCGAGCTAGTCTCCTTTTGTTTGAAAATACTTTAAACGTCAACAAGAAGTGACGTCACCCAACATCGCTTAGAGCACCTTTAAGTTATATATTTCCCCCATCCTTTTTACAAAGTGATTTACAGTAATATATAAGGCTAGGCAATATTATTAGGAAACACTCAATTAACTTTCACTGTTATGCGGATGACACTCAATACTTGTCAATCAAGCCAGACAAAACCAGTCAGTTAGCTAAACTTCAAGCATGCATTAAATATATAAAATCCTGGATGACCTACAATTTTCTGATGTTAAACTCAGACAAATGTGTGAAGTTTGTGAAATTATTGTGCTGGGCCCCAAACTTCATTATCTACAGATATAGCTACCCTGGATGGCATTACCCTGGCCTCCAGCACTACTGTCAGAAATCTAGGAGTTATTTTTGATCTAGCCTGATCAAAAATAACTGATCATCTAATACAATGTTGTAAAACTAGTCCATGCATTCGTTACTTCCAGGCGGACTACTGTAATTCCTTACTATCAGGTTGCTCAAATAAGTCCCTTAAAACTCTCCAGCTGATCCAGAATGCTGCAGCACGTGTTCTGACAAGAACTAAGAAAAGAGATCATATTTCTTCTGTATTAGCTTCTCTGCATTGGCTTCCTGTAAAATCCAGGATTGAATTTAAAATCCTTCTTCTGACCTACAGAGCTCTAAATGGTCAAGCACCATCATATCTAGAAGAGCTCATAGTACCTTATTGTCCCACTAGAGCACTACGGTCCCAGAATTAAGAGATACTTGTGGTTCCTAGAGTCTCTAAAAGTATGATGGGAGCCAAAGCCTTCAGCTATCAGGCTCCTCTCCTGTGGAACCAGCTCCCAGTCTGGGTTTGGGGGGCAGACACCGTCACCACATTTAAGAATATACTGAAAACCATCCTCTTTGATAAAGCTCATAGTTAGGGAGTGAGGAGTTGCAGTGTCCGCCTAGCCCGGTCCACCTGCTTCTCTTCATAGTCGTCAGATTCATCTACCATATAATCAATAATATAATAAAAGTAGAGGGAGGAAGGCCAGTACAGCCCGATCCGGTTGGGGAGAGTTCTAGCCCGACCAGGCTCCTCTCCTTAACCTGTCTCTCTTAGTTAAGCTGTTATAGTTCTAGACTGCCGGGGGACTTCCTTCCTTCCTTTGACACCGTGAGCTGCTCTTTCCTCTCTTTTTCCATTCGTTTCCATTTGTGTGCATCCTTGTCCAGAAATGCTTGTTACTAACCTAGCTCTGGGGAGTTTACTCCCCAGAGTCCTTATGTTTTTTTCGCCCAGCATATTTCCTTGGATTAGGATGGCACCAAGATCTTGTTTGCAGCTGTCGCCGTGGTCCTGCTGCACTCCATGCTACACCCTGCTACGCTCTGCGGTGCCCTGCAGTTTCCTGCAGTGTCCGGCTGCGTCCTGCTGAACCCTGCTGCGTCCTGCTACGTCCAGCTATGCTCTGCTGTGCCACGCTACATCCTGTAACGCCCTGCAGTATTTCTAGTCACTGATCCATTATCTTTATTGTGACTATTATTGCCACTGTTCATCACACCCGCAACCAGCACTGTTAGACACCGCCTACCAAGAGTCTGGGTCTGTCCGAGGTTTCTCCCTAAAAGGGAGTTTTTTCTCGCCACTGTCGCACTAAATGCTTGCTCTTGGGGGAATTACTGGAATTGTTTGTTGACAAACAAAACTTAAATTTTGCTCAAAAGTGGAGATCTACCCCCTCCCCCCACCCCCAACACACACACACTTGATTAGTTCAATAAACTGACTGAAGCTGTTGAGGGTCATTGGGGCTAAAGAGGCAGGGCGCTGAGTTTTCCACTCCTCATTTGCATGAAGTTGAATCCAGGCTGTGTTATGTTTGATGTGTTTTCAGAGGAACGGCTGTCGTAACAGGGGAAGGTGTTAGCGTCATCATCAGAGTGAGACTGATCCAAAAACAAGGACGTCTGAGTCTCGAGATACCGCCTGGAGATGACTACTGTAAGACCCAAGCTGACAGGGTCCATGTGGATAAACTGGGGTAAAACAACCAATCAGCTGAGTTTTTAGTCCAGGGGAACATGAATGATAAACCATATTTCATTGATTGATTGATTGATTGATTGATTGATCAGATGTTCTCGTTGTGTTTCAGGTTTGTGCTAAACGCTGCTCTCACAGGAGTGTTAAGGTTTATGTTCACTAACCAGGTTTGTTCCTCCTTCAGTCTTTAACAGAACCCAACCGGGTCAATGAGTCCTGAACCTGCAGGTTTAGGTGTAGACCAGGTCAGACTGTGATAACAACATGTCTGTCTGTCTGTCTGTCTGTCTGTCTCTCTGTCTGTCTATCTATCTGTCTGTCTCTGTCTGTGTCTGTTTGTGTGTCTCTGTCTGTCTGTCTGTCTGTTCGCAGTTCTGTCCTACTATTAGGGATGATGTTGTCCCTAATGTAAACACCATGTTGGCGGGCGTCGCCATGACGAGGACTTTGAGCGAAGACCAGAAAATCAACCTTGACTACTCTCTGAGCGGAGACGTCACAGTGACGTCCAACAGCCTTGACGTGCCTTTCACAGTAAGAGACAGACATCTTAAAGGGGTGATAGAATGATTATATAGGGTATTTCACACTGTTCCTTAAGGTCTCCTAATGGGGTATGTAACATTGGTTGGGCTGAAAATGGCCCGGGTGCTGTTCTATGCGCCCTAATGCAACCCTGTGAAGAAGCCCTAGAATGAAACGAGAGGTTTTCTCCCTTATATGGTATGCAGTGCCGCCGCCAGAGCGGGAATGGCTGGAGCAGCCGAGGCATGAGAAAATATTCCCAGCTGGCTTCAAACTTCATTTCTGCTCCGACACATAAACTCATCAACTAATGTTACTGTACAAAGCACCATATACACAGTTTAGTTACAGTTTAGTCATCCTCCAGTGTGTCACGCACACCCACACACACACACACACACACACACACCAATGCAAAGTTTCGACACTTTCATAACAAGCACTAGTGTTGTATTGTTACCCTAGGGACATAAAAAAGCTCCACTTCCAGTTAGTTCAGTGTCTCAGCCCACAGGCACACAGACAGAGTTGTAACTACTATGTTCTTATCATGTCTCATCCTGGTGGCTCCACAGCCCCTTGTTCCCCGAGGATCCATGTTGGGGAAAAAAAAAGTCAACGTACCGTGAACTGCCGCTGGCAGGCAGCTCCACAGCAGCAGCAGCTCCAGCAGCACACCGCCCATTGCAAGTCCTCTGTGCTGCCACGTTAGATCCACAAGTCCCGCTCCATTGTCTGATATCTACTCGTTCTAAACACTTTTCTCTATGTCTACATGTACACACATGGGCCATTATTCCATTGTACAGCCTGGAACACTGCATATACGGCCGTGGTTCATTTTCAATATCCGTGAATAACTTCCAAACTTTCTTCTTTCTAATTCCCGTGAAAGTACACAGAGCAGCTCACAGCTAAACTAGTGTGTGAGATCTAGCGACCTACATTCAGTCACCAGCTGGTCTCCGACCAGAGGTCTGTATGTACATTTTGAGGCATGACAAAGGTACAGACCAGAGCCAATTAAGGTACAGCCACCGAGTTGAAGTCCACTATTAGCTTCATTGGGATTCGCCCGTTTTCAGCGGCAGTTTCAAATTGTGAGATTTGCAGAGGAAAGGGATGTCAATGGGACTTTGAAGTTCTATGTATACCTATTTTACGTTATTCAACTATGACAAGGTTAACTCGGTTTTGCATTCTATCACCCCTTTAAACACTATTCTATAAAACTGTTCACAGTAAAATTTGTTGCACAATGAGTCCGAAATAGTTGCCGGCTGTTTCCAGATGTCCTCTGTTGGAGTTGGCATGTAGGTGTCCTTAAATTGAAGCCAGATTTGGTCACAGGTCTCCCTCACAATGTTCCCTACACTGCTGATGCCCAACCTAAAACTGCTGGCCATGGTAGTGAATGAGTCCCCCGTGCTCAGACACCTAAAAGGCTTTAGCACAAAATAAGAATGTTTTCCGACACGCATCGGACTCAGTGTGCAAGGTTTTTGTGTAAAATGTGTCTTTCACTTGAGTATTTCCACATTCTGCTACTTTCTTGTCTGTGTTTCAGGGTGTGGTGTACTACGGTGACACAAGGCCTGCTTTATCAGCAGCAGGTGTCGAGCCGGTGTTCACAGAAAGTAACCTGATGGCTTACGTGGGCATCTCTGAAGACCTGTTTAAAAGCGCCGGCCAGGCGCTCTACAACCACGGGCCTTTTGAACTGACCATTCCAGAGGTGAGAACTGCTAAACAACCCCTGACACATCCTTAAAGGGTAACTTTGTGTCTAAGTGACTCAGTAGTAAGGGAGAACGCTGCAGGCAGCAGCGGTGAAACAACTGTACCGATCAATGAGATAGACAGACTGGTTAGGGATATATTGGAGAAGAAAGATGCTCCTCCTCTCACCACCTCCTCTGTTCTGCCCTTAACAGATTAATTATCTTGCTAATTCTTTGCTGAAAAAGTTGGGATTGCCTAAGGTGAGCAGAAACACCACAAACTGTTTCCATAGCAAAGTATGAATATGTTTCAGTTGGTCTCCAATAATAAATATTTGAACACATTGTTTTGTGTCTCTTCATGATGCTGTCTTTAAAACAACTGAAGGGTCCTGTTAAAGTTGAGTTCACTGGGCTGCCAGTCATCAAAATCAACAAGGATGGAATCTCTGTCAACGTGAAGGCCATCGCCCAATCTAAAACCAAGTCACCGCCTCCGCCTCTTCCTGTGGTGAGCACATTTACACCCAACCAGTATCAGTATCCCAGTAATCCAGTGATAGTCCCCTGTACATCCAGTATCAGTATCACAGTATTATATATATATATATAGTTGCCTGTACATCCATCAGGAGCTGCTGACTCATCTTTCAGAACACTGTTTCTGTCCAGTACATTTGTGATGTTCCTCAGACGTCAGATTAACGTTGGCGGAAAAGATGAACAGTTCAAGTGAGCTGATCAATCACACTCTTTAAAAATCAAACTGTCTGTCTCCCCCAGGAGTGTCAGTTTGGAATAAAGGTCAATTTGAATGGACGTCATCTGACTCTTCAGTCTCTAAGCCCCAAGTAAACACACTCACATTTATCATATCATATTGGACTGTGTAGTATTTTATGAGTACTCACTCTGTGTGTGTGTGTGTGTGTGTGTGTGTGGGTGGTTATGTGTGTGTGTGTGTGTGTGTGTGTGTGGGTGGGTGGTTATGTGTGTGTGTGTGTGTGTGTGTGTGTGTGTGTGTGTGTCTCTACCATTAAAACTTTTTCAGGTGTAAAGCCAGCCCTGGAACCATACTAGGAAAAGTTTTGGTAAGAAAACGTCTCTGTGTTTACTCTTTAATACACTATCCGTTTTTCTGTGTGGTTTTTTTTGGGCCAAAGTTACGTCCCATCATGCTCACCGTCCACAGTGCCAGTCCTTGGCATAGCGATATATAGACAAAAAAAGCGGTCCCCTAGGACACCCTCCAAAAATAACAATAATAATAGTAATTTAAGCTGCAAGCAGTGATGGACCTCTGGCCGTGTCGGGGTTACTGGCGGACGCCGCTCCTTGCAACGGTGCATTTGCGCAGCACTCAGACACTGCAAATCATCACCAATGAAAAGGGAACTCCCTGCTGAGTTTAATGATACCTTACACAAGACTCTACGTCATACAGTTCATTAGCTGTGAAAAGGGGCATGGCTAAATTATAGGGGGCGGGTCAAACCATCACCAATTAAAAAGGAACTCTCTTCTGACTTCAATGATACCTCACACAATACTCTACCTTAGATGGGTCAGCATTTATGAAAGGGGGAGTGGCTTAAACATAGGGGGTGGGCCAAACCATCACCAATGAAGAAGAAAGTCTCTGCTGAGTTCAATGATACCTCACACAAGAGTTAAACGGTTCAAATGTTATGAAAGGGGGCGTGGCTTAAAGTATAGGGGGTGGCTCAGTATCACATGTCGACCACACATTATAAGTTTCATATAAATCGGATGATGTTGGTCATATAAGGCGCATTTCCTGTTACCAGCGGGGGCGCTATGACCAAAAGTCAATATTGGTCTGTAGATGTCCTCAGACCTGGACCCTTGTCAATCGTGAGAAATTTCAGGCAGATATGACAAAGTACACACAAGTTACAACAATTTCTTTGTTCATCGCTAAACACTCAAAATGGCCGCCACGCCACGCCCACACCATTTGAGGAAAAGTTTTTCTTTTAATAACTTTTCATCTTTAAGGTGTTCAGATGGTACAGACCAAATTTGAAGTCCATCTGATGAAATCTCTAGGAGGAGTTTGTTAAAGTATAGCACCTTGACTTTTAGGCCTACTTCCTGTTGCCACTAGGGGGCGCTATGACTTTAAGTCAATTTTGTCCAGTAAATGTCTTCAGAGTTAGAGTCTTATGAATCATGAAAAGTTTCGAGGCAATTGGACAATATACACTCGAGTTACACCCACTTCCTGTTTCGATAGCGAAACGCACAAAATGGCCGCCCCGCCACGGCCACGCCCTATGACGAAAAGTTTTTCTTTTAACAACTTTTCATCTTTAACGTCTTAAGATGGCAGAGACCAAATTTGAAGTTGATCGGATGAAATCTCTAGGAGGAGTTTGTTAAAGTACGAAATGTGGAAATGGCCAAAACTGCACTAATTTCGAACTTTGAAATCAAAATGGCGGACTTCCTGTTGGGTTTAGGGTATGGCTCCAATGATGTTTTTTGCACATCTTGATGTTACATATGTGTACCAACTTTAGTGAGTCTACGTTAAACGCACTGCTGGGGCTCAATTTGTTTAACTTTGTAGAGGGCGCTAGCGAGCCACTTTTGTGCGCCTATTCCCGAAACCCTTAAAATACGTTTATTTTCACCAGACTTGATGCGACTGCAGTGTTGGTGAGTTTTTGAATATGTTAAGCCCCTCAAAAAGCCAATTAATTTGGTGTAATAATAATTCCTTCAGTTCCAATAGGGCCTTTGCTGCTGTTGGCGCTCGGGCCCTAATAACAAACCCCTGTCTCCTCATTTGACCCGGCCGCCACTTGCGGTGCCAACTTGCTTTCTCACCAAGACCTGCGCAGCATTCAAGCATTACGATTGGCCGGGCAGCTATGCTTGCACGAGGTACAGGAACCAGATTTGTTCAGGTCACATCAGGACAACAGGAACAGGGCAACAAGACTCACGCCCTCACATGCCAAGTTTGTAATATTTTGTATTATGCTGTTCTTGTCTTTACTAATATCAAAACTAATCAATGGGCTGAAAGCTCTTACAAATCACGAGGTCGCGATTCGACTTTTGGCTAACGTAATAGACGTACTGTTGGTGCTGACTCGCCTTTAGCATATATTACATTTATTACAAATTTAACTTTAAATTAAACGTGTGTTTAAACTTCACCTGGGGAAACTGACTTCACCTTCAGAGGCTCGGGGGGTGCTTGGGCGGATGCAGTGCCACCACACCACAGCAGACTCGCTGTGACCGTGGTAAAGTTGGTTTTATATTGGATGTTGGATATTCCACATTCGAAAAATCTATTATGCAGCTTGACCTTCCAATATAGAACCAACTTTACCACGGTCTGTGACAGCTCGTCCTCGCTCGCTGCACAGGAAGTTACAGTCACTGTTTTTGATGTGATTTAACATAATACTTTGATTGAACGGGTTGCAAAAATCTGCATATAATTCGGAACGTGAGGACTATATAATGTGATCTAACATAATATTTGATGGAGCCCAGGGCCCCTTAGATGTCCTGTGCCCCGAGGCTAGTGACCAGTTGCCCTAATGGTTAATCTGGCTCTGAACAGGAAGGGCAACAAGACGACAGAAATGTTTGGTCACATGACAATTTTGGCCCAAATGGAGCCCCATATTTTCACCACCAAGGACAGAGTAATAAAACCAGTAATTATTGTACATGTGTGTGTTGTTTCTGTGCAGGTGGGAATTGTTAAGCCCATAATTAAATGGAGTCCAGTATTAATTAAGCGTAAGTACTAATACACTTAAACTCTTAAAGGTGATACTATACTTTTTTCTTGCTTTTTATATGCACGTTGTCGTATTACTAATTGTATTTTTATTTTAATTTTATTTTCTTTCACTCCTCTGTTGTTATGTAATGATTGTGCTCTCGAAAACGAGGTGATACATCTCAAGGGGCTTATCCTAATAAACAAACGTTAATCTGCATCTGTGTGTGTGTGTGTGCGTGTGTGTCTGTGCGTGTGTCTGTGTGTGTGTGTGTGTGTGTGTGTGTGTGTGTCTCTGTGTGTGTGTGTGTGTGTGTGTCTGTGTGTGTGTGTGTGTGTGTGTGTGTGTGTGTGTGTGTGTGTGTGTGTGTGTGTGTGTCTTTGTCTCTGTGTGTGTGTGTGTGTGCGTGTGTCTGTGTCTGTGCATGTGTCTGTGTGTGTGTGTCTGTGTCTGTGCATGTGTCTGTGTCTGTGTCTGTGTGTGTGTGTGTGTGTGTGTGTGTGTGTGTGTGTGTGTGTCTAGGCTGGTTTAATAAAAATCCAGATTCCTCTGCCTGATGGACTGGACTTCACTCAGACACAGATCGATTATCATACTGTGAGTGTGTTTGTAAAACTTCATTATACTACATACTACACTATGATACTGCACTGTGTTATAACTGTACTACAGAGACTGCCCCCCCCTCCCCCCCCCACCCAAAACCCCCCCAGAAGTGGTATGTTCCAGCATCATTCTGACCTATATTTAGGTTTCTAGTGGCAGCGCCCTCTGGTGGCCGTAGTAGAAACAAACACGACTGACGACGTTTGACAAAACTCAGACTCAAAAAGCCATATCACAAAATTTCATCTCAGACATTTATTTACTATTTTTATCATAAATTACACAACTTTGTGAACTCATTCCAAGCGCCGAAACAAATCGTACAACACATCACATAGTTAAGGTTTGTTTTCCAAACGAGATTTGAGGAATTTCAGAAAGCAAACATCAACGTTTTCAGATTTAGCCCCCCAAATTATGTCTTTACACGTCGCTCTGGGACAGATTTGGGCGTCACTATACGGAAAGCTGAGTTTGTTCTGACATTTTGATGTGAAACACTCGGGGATCACTTATATACAAATACCTTTAAAAGGTGAATTTAAGAAGATGTGAGAAGATGCCCTTAGACCTCAGAGGGTTAATATGTTGTGTGTTTGCAGGGCTACTTGGTGATCGGGGGGGGCCTGACCTTCACTGGGAAGTGATGTCATCCATCCATCTTCAACTGCTGATCCCGGGGTCGGGTCACGGAGCAGCAGCTTCAGTCAGGGACTCTAACTTCTCCTTTTCCGAGCCTCGTTGATGTCTTTATTATTATTATTATTATTATTATTAGTAGTGGCCGAGCAGCAAAGCTGCAGGACCCTGTTGTTTAGGGGCCGAGCTGTTAGAATGTTTTACTGCATACAGTAGTGTGAACAAATACTGCATACAGTAGTGTGAACAAATACTGCACACATCTTCCAAACTACATCTTTAATGTTAGTGGAAGAAAAAAATCTCCATATTCTGAGATCACTATCCCAAAAAGTGAATTCAATTTTTTTTTGAATTGTGTCCTCATCTACGCTATTTCAGTCATGCAAAATATAGTTAAACATCAGTTTGTCATTAGTGGATCTTTGTGAAAATATATTACAGCCATCTCCACGTTGTGTCTGTCTCATAAGAGCAGCGGTGCCGAGAGAATTAAATTGAACTTATATTCATACGTTTGCATTCTAGCGCTGGGTTTATACAGGCAGTAGTCTCTCCTGTCCAGACCCTCCTCCACAGGCCTGCGGAGGAGGGTCTGGCTAGTCCACACAGCATTCCATTGGGAGAGAAACGTGGTCTGGTTTATTGGCATTTCTTTAAACTATCATCACGAAATCACAATTGTCTTGGGCGGTGCTAAGCTCCGGACGGAGCCACAGTGCCTCTGCTAAATAGTCTCAGGAAGGAACTTGTTTTGGTGGAACATGTGTACGTTCAGAAGTAGTTTTACAAAGAAAGAGGAAGGGGACGGACATATGGCGGCACCGGAGTAATCCCAGAAGTGAAAGGTCGAGGATATAGACTATAGCAGCTACCACCCTGCAGAAGTTGACTCTGATGTTGAAGCTGCCTGTGAAAACCCAGCGTAAAGTGCAGTGAGACTACATCTATGTTGTGGGTTTTTTCAAAGCACCGACCATTGACGACTGCCCCCCCCCTCTCATTTCTAACCAATCCCATAATTCAGGGTCTAACCCTGGTTGAGTCATCGCTGTGAAAGGAGCTGTAGGCTACGCTGTGTGCACAGCTAATGAACCTAACCTAACCTTTGTTTTACAGACATTTGTATTCAGTCAGAACCAAAGTTAAATGTAATAATAATAAGGAAAGAACTAACAAACATAACAGGGCCGTTGTTGGTGCTCGGTCCCTAATAATAAAGGACATTAAAGACAGAAACAGTTTCTGTGATGATCCTGTTCTTCTGTTACCTGTCTCTCATGTCACTACTGACTTGACATGTCAGACTTTAGCAGCTGTGATACTGTCGTAACAGGACAACAATGTTCTGTTACAAGGTGTGTCCTGCATTCTGCTGTACCACTCTTTATCTTTCTCTGCAATAAACAGCTTCAGCATTACTGCCTCTCTTGTTTTTATCTGATACACAGCACAGATCTGAGCAGAAACAACCAATCAGAGCACAGCTTTACCTTCAGTTCAGTTTGAACCAGAAGACTGACAGCGTACATTAATAAAACATACTATAGTATGACTTTTTATGACTTTTCGACATACTACACTATGACTTTTTGACATACTATACTATGACTTTTTGACATACTATACTATGACTTTTTGACATACTATATTATGACTTTTTAACATTCTATACTATGACTTTTTATGCTGCTGCATAAAATCAGAAATGTGGAGGAATTACCCTGGATCTGACTCTTAAAGAAATTTAACCTCAGCCCTAAAAAGGTCTTTTACCATCGAGGCATCCGATACCTACTTAGATGATTGTTCCACATGTTTTGGACAGGTTGACACGTTTTAAATGTTTAATTTTGTCACTGTCTGTGCACAGATATGTCCGTTTATACTGTTTTATTTATACTTACTGTGAATGTCGATCTGATACATTAACAATAAAGTTTTTTGAAAAGAGTTATTTGTGATTGGCTCAACGCGCTGCAACGTCATCGTCAATCGGCCAATCAGGTCGCCCGTGGTGCCGCGGATATTTGAAAACAGAAATGGCAGACGTTCGAGCGTAAGTCTTTGACATTTAACTCTGTATATTCACATTTAACGTTTCACTGCGACTCCGTCAGAGTGTTTGAGATGTTGTTTAACATTCAGACGGTGTTTTCATGTCACTAACGGTTGAGAATGTGTAACTCAAACGGCTGAAATCAGAGCTAACGGCGACGTTAGTAAGCTAACGTAGCTAATGGCTGTTGTTAATGATCTGCTGTTAGTTTTCAGTCAGAGTAAATTAACAGTGGGGGGAATGTAAAGATGTAAAGTAACTAAAGCTATCAGACTAATGTAACGTTACTGGAGTAAAAAGAACTGTAAAGGGGAACTATGCAGTTTTTTTTAGCTTAATTTACCTTAACTGAACAGTTTCGGAGTCATTGGAATGGTTATATGACTTTTGAGCGGAAAAACCACCCTTGCAATGTCAGGAAGTATCGCTCGATATCAGGTCTCGCGATGTAACGAATTGCTTCGCGATGTAACGAAGTTTTTCACGGCTGCTCATGGCTGAGCTGGCAAAAAAGAAGCAGAAAGCTAGGAAAGCATTGTCGGAAGAACAGAGAAAGAGGAAACGGCAGACTGACCGAGCGAGGAGTCTGACACGAGTAAACATCTGACCTGCGTTTTCAGAATGGTGTAGTATCTAATTGACTTAAAGTCTTTGTTAAAACATGGTTCCATTTGGCTGGGACATATGGTTAGAGGGCACATCCCAGAGTAAGTGACGTTTGCTGGAGAAAATGGGGGCCACTGACTGATTGGCCCCAGCACCGGACTGAACTACCCCATTCACCACGTCTCATGTTAAACAGAACAAGTATATATTCATGTTTGGACAGAAAAGAATTAGAGTAACCATTGACTGAGGTACTCTCCGAGTTCTGCAGGACCCGTCATGATGCTGAAATCTTTGATGTAATAAACCTTTTGTAATCAAGATCAGTGTCGGCGAATACTTCTTCCATACAGCATCACAGCAACGAAACTAAAGATACCACAGAACTTGGCGTCACGGAATAAGGACGAGCTGTGATTTGACTGCATCGGCTGCTTCGGCGAATCAACTCCTGCATCTGGCCATATATTACGGGTAAGCATACTTTGGGCGCTGGTTCGTTAGTTGCTGCTGTGTGTATGTTGTCTGGTCACATCATTAAGGATCCTGGTGTGGATGCCTTGCTGTTATGCTGTGTGAGCTTAAGTTTCGTTCTAAATATTGTTTGCATTGGAAACACAATGCAAAAAGAGGGGAGTAAGAGAACATAAAAGTCCTTGGATAAGGTGAGGAAATAAAAGTCCTTGGATAAGGTGAATAACGAAATAAGGATGATAATGTCGTTAAATTGGTAAAAACCCTTGGATAAGGTGATGTTAGATCAGGCTGCAAATCTTGGACAATTACTAGGTAAAGTTCAGGTCAGTTCTGGGAACTGGAGGTGTAGAATGTTGAATATCTATATGTAATCGGGCCCAATAGAGGGCTTAGCCCAAAATTTAGCAATGTAACAGTCGACAACGCCACCTTGGGACTTTCACCCAAAGAGTTTAAAGTTTAATTTTGATATCAGTTGGCACCAATCTGGGGGTCCCCACTACACAGGCAAGCCCACATAAATAATCAGAGATGAGGTTGATTTGGGCAACTCAGAATCATTTATTATAAACCCAAAGGAAACAATGTTCAGTTCAACATAACTATATAAACAAAAATAAATTAAAACAGAGCAAATGCAACAAAAACAAAACAACCAAAAATGCAAAACACGGTAGGAGAGGATAATTTCATTCAGATAAAAACTATTTAAAGTGAAAACTATTTAAGTGGTTAAAGTGGTTATCGTGGGTGGATCATATAACAAAAAAAACAAGGACTACCAATAAACACAACATGCAAATATCAAAATAAACCCAAATCACACACTAAAACCATGCAATGTCACTAATAAAATGAGCCAGTTATACGTCACCACCTCTACGAGTAATTCGAGCAACCACTAGGTTTCTAAAATCTCAGGCCAGATTAAAAGTTACTAAACCTAATACACAATAGCCAAACAAAATGAACGCCCCTCAATACAAACATAAAACCTGCTCGTAAAGAACATACAGATAAGTTAAAATTAATAAAACAGGTAAGCTAAATAAGTAAGTGTAAAACTCAGACTAGGCAAAACAGCACGGACAGAAAAAAACAAAGGTCATGGTCTGTTGTGGTATCTGAAGATTTACAACTTTGACTTAAGGATTGCCATATAAAGGAATTCCTATGAACTTTATCCTACTGTTGCTGAAACATTTGGAAACTGTTAACATTAGAAGGGGCCCCCTAAGATAGAAGATATTTTGTTGGAGCTATACCATGTATGGGGCCTTAAATGTTCAGTTCCCTACTCCAAGCATATACTCACACCCCCACTAAATGCACAGAATATATACGATGAGATAGCCGCAGAACTTCAGAGCGACAAATTTTGAAGATTGGGTCGGTCGTCTCTCCAGAAGTCCATGGAGTCTGTAAATTGATGCTGGAATCTTTGATGTAATAAACCTTTTTATAATCAAGAACAGTGTCAACGAAGTTCCTTCTCCACACATCGGCAACGCAGTGCTGCAACTAAATATACAACAAATCTGGCGTCACGTGATTCGGCTTTGTCAGCCACAGGCGCATCATTTGTGGGGCTTCGGTGTGCGACTTCTGCTTCAAAGGTCGGCTGACAAGGGTGAGTGTTCCTCACATTTTTGGGGTGGCAGTCGTTCATGGGAGCCGCGTGTGTGTGTGTGTCAGGCTGCATTGAAAAGAAACCTGTGTGTGCAGCTGTGGTGCTGTGTGTGTTGATGTGGGGGTTGGGACTTTGTTTCAAATTTCTTTGCATTGTGATGAATAAAAAAGGGGGGAGTGTGTGAGTGTAATTACGATAGAGAAATAAAGGAAAAGAAAATTAAAGTGACGAACAGAGGATAATGTGTAAAATAGTTTAAAAGAGTGTTAACCCTGGGCCCAAGGGAATTTGGCTTAAAAAGAAAAAAAAACAACAGAGAAATAGAAGAAAAGGAAAATAAAGCAAAGGATTAAGGAATAAAGAAATAAGAGGAAATAAGAGAAAATAAAAGGAATAATAAATAAGGATTAGGCCTACTTAGGACGTCGTAAATTAGAAATAAAAGCCCTTAAAGAAGACTTGAGGCCATCTTAGATGGGCCGTAAATCCTGGGAAATTCACTAGGTGTGATTTCGGGATCCGCTCTTGGAATATGTAGCTTTCAAGACGCTGGGAGTTTGTAGGATTATATTCAGTGTATGCACTCACATGATTGACGAATCATGTCAATGGCCTCTCATTGGAATCTACATCTCAAAGGTAGCAAACATTTAGGAAAGATAAAGGAAAAAAGGAATAAGGAACAAAGGATACGGCGGAAAGCATGCTCTTTTTATGAATTGTAGATTGAATGGAGTCGACTTTTTGTATGCTGTGAACTTTTCTCTGTGGGAGAGAAGTGTGAGTGTGTGTGAACAGCAGTGTTTTTTGATGTGTGTGATAAGCTGTACATGTGTGATTTATGTCATGAAGATTTCCTATATTAGATATGTATATATATATATATATGTTTTGGTTGAAAACAGGAGTTTTAGTTATCTATAAGGAAAGATATTCTGTTCATTACGGATAAAACTACGAGTCTCATTTGAAGAGAACGTTTTCAAATTGTTAAAACATATGAGCCTTTTAGGAAGGACTTTGTTTAATCAGGTAAAAAACATAAAATGATATGAGTCTCTAGGAGGACTTTGTTTAACAATCTATGAATCTTCTTCGGAGGTGAACGTTTTTAAAAAGAAATTGCTAAAATCTTATGAGATCCCTTTGGAGGCTATGTTAAAGTGGGTTTGAGTTATTCTTCAGTTATCCTCCTTGGTTGGTTGTGTGCTTGGGAGCTCATCTCACTCTGAGATCACACTGGCGAATGGACTGCGTATGTCTAAAAGTCTAGGAATGCAAGTTTTCACAGACAGTCTAGGGCACTCCTTGCCTGGGTGCAGAGGCAGAATGGTGAAAAAAGGAAGGGGGAGATTTTTTGAGTGCAGCCCAGTAAAATATTCGGTGACTGTTGCTAGACTGTGAATTAAGATCCATTAAATTTAAAAATAAGAATTATGTTGACCGATAAAAAAAAAATCATAATGATTAAAAGGGTTCTTGAGTTAAGTTGATTGATTATTCATAAGTCTATTAATTATTTTTACCATCTTATTAACCTGTGCTATCTTAACGCATCCCTCACGAGTGATGTAGCCTATTCCATCTTCATTACTGTTTTGCACGTTTGAACGGTGCTAGGAGATGATTGGGTCTGTGTTGCTTGGTTGTGTTCTGATGTTTGCATGGTTTCATATATTGAATGTGGATACTGTTTGATGTGTAGCTATGCTAAATGCTCTACTGTTTCTTGTAACTCTGCATGGCTAACTGAGAAAGAAAGTTTGTTGTTGTAATGGTCTGTATGGTGTCTTGCTGATTTCTAGCTAGTCTAACCTATGTTAATGTCTTGCCAGTTTTTGCCGTTCTGGTTTAAAATATCTGGCAAAAGGACTATAATTGAAATTAGCTGGCTAACACTGATACATTTACAGAAATGTGGAATAATGTGTGTTGCCCTTTATAAATAAGAATATGAATGAGAATAAATATGATTTTTTTATCTAAAGTGCTTTAAATAAGTATTTCACAACAAATTGTGATTACTTAAATAAATTAACACTTGCATTTTATGGTGAATGATCTGGTGGGATAAAAAGACTAAGAATTGCTGTTTCTTTTCTTTTCCTCCTGTGGGTTGAGAAACGAGAAGAAGAAGAGAGAGAGAGAGAGTAGGTGCTGGCCAGTGCGTCACGCGACAGCGTGGGCAGTCCTAGATCCAATCTGATCAAAAGGCCAGTAACTGTTTTATCCACAAACTCTTAACAAACACCTGCATCCTGATCTAGGTGTATGTTCATTTATAGTTATTATTGTTGATGCATATTTAGGTTGCTTTCCCTTATAGGATATTATAGCTACATTACTCTACAAAAGATACTTTATTTGCCTGTCTAAATTCATGCTTAAAATATTCCATATTGTGACCATTTGACAAGAGACTTGGCAACGGACTGATCAATTAATGCATTTGAGAAGTATACAGTGGAATTTTCTTTGTGTATGGGTTGTTTTGTTTGGAGCTACGTTGGACATTCAGTGTTAAGATTATTTGGTAAATTAAGGTGATTGGGTGTTTATTGGGTTATTGGTTTACTATATAGCAGTGTGGGATTTTTAGTTTCAGGTAGGGTTGAACTTTCTCTTCTTTATTGGACATTTGTTCATCTTTCTTGATTAAATGTATGTTTGGACACTATTATATGGGAGTGTTGGTGCTGTAGTGTTGCTGAATAATTTGGATTACTTTGAAGTTGACTAGATTCCTTCACCTTTCTATAATGGATGTGGGACACCTGCCATTTATCAAAAATAAATAAAAAATAAAATAAAAGAAAGCAGGGAAAATAAGCTATAAAGTATTCTTAGTTTAATAATTAGTGGTCTCATATAAAACCAATAATTTACAATAAAGGAATACAAAAGAGTTGTTACAATGTGGAAGAAGGACAGGAGAAAGGATATTAAAAATCAGAAAGTAATTACTCCGGTTGATGTAGTACAAAAGAACAATCCTCTAGTTAACGATATCGCAAAGCTATCAGGATAATGGCACAAACGCTGGCCTGATATTGAACAGCCATGGCCAGTAGAGGGGAGTCTTCACCCGGATGTAATTAAAATAATTCAAGTGCTTGTGTTCACATACAAGGCAGATCAAAAGAAGGGGAAGAAAGACGAATAACGTAAAACAAAGAGACAAAGAGAGTTGGGTACGCTTAAGTTATTTGAGAATGAAGGACAGAAACTGATAAAGGCTATGAAAGATAAAAGGGACAGAAGTGTAGAGGAAATAGCAAAAAAGGAGAAAATAACAGAAAAATTAATGGCAGAAGTCAATACACCTTTCTCACATACGGAGTCAGTGAAAAAAAACTCACCTTATGAGGAGGAAGCGGATTTCAAGGACGTCTATCCCCAGCTTCCAGTGATCAGTCAGAAGGGTGATTACTGCATCAGAGATGAAGATGAACTACTAATAGAAGTGGGGACAAGCAGAAACGACCATAAGGATGACTCCAAGCTCCAAGAGTAAGAAGAAAACGAAACATTTGGAAACTAAGGGCAGACTGAGGTTCAGGAAGACAAAGGATGATGACGATGATGATGATCAGAGTGAATCAGAAGAGATCATGGGAGGATATGACCCTGCAATCAGACTTGCTGGCTAGAGCAGAAAAGAAGAGGTGATGAAAAATGGAAGAGACAAAAAGAAATGAGAGATCAGACCTCTGATGAAAGTGAAAATGGAGACAGTGATGGAGAAGAGGAGATTAAGGGAGCTACGGGATCATGTTCTACAACAACTGAGTTAGAAGAAGTTGAAAAAGACATGGAGCGATGTCTGTCATACTTGGAGAGTTCTACTAAACTAGGAGAAATAAAAGAATTGGAAGAGGAATTAGAGAAGCTGGAGATACAGAGGGAAGAATTGCGGAAAAAAGGATTCCGAAGAGCGGAGAAGAGATATACGTTGCGCTCAGGAGAAAGAAAGACAAGCAGGAAGATGCTTCCAGTGATCATTCGAGGACAGAATTTGGAGTACAAGCCTTTGCAGAACACCGATATGTCAGATATTCTTGATAAGTTGCCTACTCTTCAAGAAGGAGCACATCCTTGGATTGCAAAGTTGGAAGAAATGTCAATAGGGACACAGTTTGCCATAGGAGATATTAAGAGACTTTTGGCTAATCTTGTTTGGGTTCCAGCTATGGCAGAAGTTTTCCAGAGAGCTGGACTGTGTGGGGACTTCTGTATATGATCCTGAGTTGTTGGCCACAAGCAGAGGTCGTCTGTGGAGGGCGCTGAGAGATGAGTATCCAACAAATGTGCATCCAAACAACATTCTGATTGAACCACTGGGACAAGAAGAAAATCCAAGAGCTTATGTGTCAAGAGCTCACCAGGTGTGGAGAAACACTACAGGAAATGATCCAGATGTGAGTCAACTGGAAAAGTCACTTTTGAGAACCAAATTACAGAAGGGACTGCCCCGGTAAGAAGCAAATTGGCAGAAGTAGTGGGACTTGGGAGTATGACAATAGGTGCTTATACAGATCACATAGCCCATCAGGTGGATCTATATAGGAAAAAGGAACATGAACAGAAAGAACAGGACCGAGAGACTCTTAGAAAACTCAACCAAATACAACTGGTGGACAGTAAGAGGAAGGAGAAGACGCAGGCCATGGTCATGCAGAACCAGTACCCACAAAATCAACAATCATTGCCACAACTCCAGTCAAGCCAAGTTGAACCCCAGTTGCCTCAACCACCATTCGTGGTACCAGTGGTTTCATACCCACAGCCAGTTTCTGGACAGACACAGAATTGGAGAGGAAGAGCAAGAGGACGAGGGGGTGCAGGAAGAGGAAGAGGAGGAAGATATAATCCATATTCTCAACAATCTTCAGAAGAGTGTTATAATTGTGGACAAATTGGACACTTTGCCCGTGAGTGTAACAGATCAGGAGGAAACTCCAGAGGAAATTACAGAGGAGAATACAAGGGGCCAGTCGAAGCCATTTGGAGGACCGGTTAACCCCTACAGGGGCCCGGAACCAGGATTCTAGAGGTGCCCAGAAGATCCGAAAGGGGGGTGTCAGCTGGTAGCATTAGGGCCGGAAAGAGATCCAACGATTAAGGTGAAAGTAAACAGCCGTCCTTTGGAAGTGATGGCGGATAGTGGAGCTGCGTTCACCTGTATTCGGCCTGAAGATGCTACACATCTCCCCATGTCCAATCAACTGATTCGGACAATCGGGTTTGAGGGAGTGAAACCGCTGATTCCTCTAACCAGAAGTACCAGAAGAAACTGTTCACCAATTATTGATGACAGTGGAGACTGAAGCTTCTTCAGTATTTTGGATTGGAACCAGCTAAATTGTGGGAAAAAATGTATTGTTGCAAACATGCCAGATGCGAGGCTTCCGGAATATCCATTTCATTGTACGCTCAAGTATTTCAAGAATGCTGCCCAACCAAACTCAGAGGAATGGTTGAGTCATCAACCAAAGAAAGTTCAACTTAGTTCATGTTGCATAATTTTAGGACCACAAGGAGCAGCTATGAAGATGAACACAGATGATTATCTGGATAAAGAATTTGAGATTGAGAAAAGTGTGCCACGTCACCTTGTTGGTTTCTGAAGAATATGAGCAGAAGGATATAGGGGAAATGATGACTGAAGCAGAGAAAGCTGTCTTTGTACCTATAAGAGAGAATCTGGCGATTTGGAGGAGTGAAGATCAGCAATTTCTCAAAATCATGATTTCAGCTCAAGGACAGGGACAGCCACAAGCTGTACGGATGACATATGAATCTATCTGCAGTGCCAAGATGGATCCAGACACTCTGAAAGAGGAGATGATGCGACAGGTGCCAGAGTGTTTGTGGTCTCAACATAGTACTGATATTGGACGTGTAAAGTCAGCTCAACCAGTAAAGGTTGAACTTCGACCAGGAGCTAGACCTCCGTGGAAAAATCAGTATCCATTGAAAGATGAAGCAATCCAAGGGATTGAACAACAAATTGAAGGACTTTTAAAAGCAGGTGTTTTGAAGATAACACAAAATCCTCAGAGTAACACGCCTTTATTGCCGGTAAAGAAGCCAGATGAGACTCATCGTATGGTTCATGATTTGAGAGCAGTGAATGAAGTAGTAACTGATTTCCCAGCGGAAGTGCCAGATCCGCATACTTTGTTAGCTCAGATTCCTCCTGATGTGACACACTTTACGGTGTTAGATTTGTGTGGTGCATTTTTCAGTTATCCACTTAGTGTAGAAAGTCAAGGTTTATTTGATTCACATACAAAGGACAGTCTCATGAGTACAGGCGATTGCCACAAGGGTTCAAACACAGTCCTCATATTTTCAATAAAATATTGAAGGATGATTTAGTAGGGCTAGATCAAATACTGCAAAGTACTGTAATACAATATGTGGACGACATTATTATCTGTGCGCCAAATAAGGATACATGCCACCAAGACTCGATAAAATTGCTACAGATATTAGCAGAAAATGGACATAAGATTTCACAGAAAAAGTTGCAATATTGCCAAGAAAAGGTTGTCTATTTGGGTCAGAGAATAATGCATGGTCACAGAAGCATCGCTGATAGTCAATTGGAGGCAATTCGCAAAACTCCAAAGCCTAGGACTGTCAGAGAGATGTTGACATTTCTTGGTATTGCTGGTTATTCTTCAGCTTGGATTGAGAATTATGCTAGCTTGATGGGACCCCTGAGAGCTATGATTAAAGTTACTGGAAATAGTCAACTTCATGGTAATCTTTCATGGACACAGGAATGCCTTTTGGCATTTGAATCAATCAAACAAAGGTTACAAGAGGCACCAGCCCTCACACTTCCAGACTATTCTAAGAATTTCTTGTTGTATGTGTCTACTTCTACGGGAGGTAAATATGCATGTGCAGTTCTTTGTCAGCCGACAGGTACAGGGACGAACCCTCAACCTATTTCTTACTACTCTACTGCCTATTCAGAAGTAGAACTAGGGCTACCACCGTGCTACAGAGCAATGGTAGGAGTTTCCTTAATGTATGATAAAGCATCATCGGTCACGATGGGTTATCCAGTAACAATTCTTACCCATCATAGTCTCAGAAATCTTCTGAACTATGGAAAATACACATTGACTATGTCTAGGCTTAGAGACTATCATAGGCTCCTAGAGCAGGAAGATGTCACCCTGGTAAGGTGCGCTACAGTGAATCCAGCCGAGAATTTGCCAACTCCAGAGGATGGTGAGAAACATGATTGTGTTCAGGAAGCAGAGAAATATTCAAGGCTTAGATCAGACTTACAAGCCCTTCCATTACGTGAGGCAGACCTGGAGTATTGGACTGATGGGTCATGTTATCGTGTGGGAGATAAATTGAGTGCTGGCTATGCAGTTATAAAAGCACAAGGAACTGGATTTGTTGTTGAAAAGGCTGAAGTGATACCACAGCCTGCGTCTGCACAACTTGCTGAACTTGTGGGGTTAACAGAAGCGTGTTTGTTAGCAGAAGGAAAGCAAGTGACGATATACACTGATTCTGCATATGCCCATAATGTATGTCATTTGTTTGGATCAGTGTGGAAAGGGCGAGGGTTTAAGAAAACAGATGGTTCTCTGATACAGCATCACAAAAGACTCAAAATAATGAAACTGTTGCATGCTATGATGAAACCTAAAGAAATAGCGATAGCTAAGTGTGCAGCTCATAAAACAGATGTGTCAAAAGTTACACAAGGGAATAAAGCTGCTGATGAAGCTGCAAAAGCAGTCACAGGAGCTGACAAATTGGGTAAGGTTTTTCTGGTCACTCATGGAGTAGACTTAGAAGACAAAATTACACTTAAGGATGTGATTCTGATGCAGGAAGCTGCACCAACAATTGATAAACAGTTATGACTAGACCGAGGTGCAGTTAAAGATTCTACTGGTCTTTGGAGAAATCATGAAGGGTTGATAGTAGCACCATTAGACCTGTTGGGTCTGATGATTCAGGAAGCACGTGGTTTAGCGCATGTTGCAAGGGGGGAAGTTAGGAGAAAAATCACAAAGGAATATGGTTTTTGGGCACCATATTTGCTAGAACAGATTGATCACGTCATAGGCAGGTGTACAATCTGTCTGAAAAATAATGTTTGCAGGGGCGTGACTGTTCTTCCAGGATACATTCCGACCCTGAGAGGTCCTATGCATGAGTTGGTTATTGACTATGTTGATATGATCAAACCAGTTGAAGGCAAAAGATACATGCTAGTGGTTGTGGATAGATTTTCACGATGGCCGGAGGCCTGTCCAACCAAGCGGAAGGATGCTCAGTCGGTTGCCAAGTTTTTGTGCAGAGAGGTGATAAGCAGGTGGGGACTTCCCGATCGAATATCCTTAGATAATGGAGAAAGAGTTCGTGGATAAGACAGTGAAATTGATTTTTCAAAAATTGGGAATTAAACAACGTCTTGGAGCAGTTTATCATCCACAAAGCCAAGGGATTTGTGAAAAAATTAATGGTGTTTTGAAAAATCGTATTGTCAAGATTTGTCAACATACAGGGCTGAACTGGATAGCTGCATTACCTTTAGCCTTGATGGTGTGACGCTCAAGTGAGCTGTGTGATTTACGTATGACACCCCATGAATTGGTCACAGGAAGACGGATGCCTATGCCTTGTTTGCGAACAAGCGGAAAAGGTCCAAGTTTGGCTCTTTTGGAAGATGAAATGAGAGCATATGTTACATATATGGCTAATTTCCATAAAAGAATATCCACATATGTTTCTGACAGGCAAAGAAAAGAAGAGGTGCAGGAGAAGCTCGATGAGCAAAACAGGAGTACAGTGCAACCTGGGGACAAGGTGTTCGTGAAGGTATTTAGAAGGAAATGGTATAACGAACACCGTGAAGGACCATTTGAGGTTGTTTGCAGTATAGGAACAGCCGTCCAGGTAAAAGGGTCTCCAACGTGGTTTCATTTATTGTATTGTGTTAAAGATCCCAGAGAAGAGGCACCACATTTAGGGAGCCAAGATGTTGAGGGCTCAAAAGAGCCGGAAGAAAGTAGGGAAGAACAGGCAGCAGAAGGAGAGATTATCCATGATGTGGACAATGCTGATGATCATGTGTACACTTCTGACGATGCCAGACATGACACTGCAATTGATGGACAGGAAAGGAGATTTGGGGACATTGAATTTCAGTACGTCCCAGAAACAGCAGAGCCTATCCCAGTGGAAGGTGAAACCACAGAGGTCACCAAGGGCTGTAACTCCGTTACAGGAGAAGCCGGTGATACAGTTAGACGAAGTAGCCCAAGACCAGTTAGGAAAAAAGTCAGACCAAGACGCTATGAAAATTAGAGTCGAAGTGTCTCTAGGAAAGCCAGCTCAGCTCCCATGCCAGTGTACGAGAGAGAATGGTGGTGAAGGGAAATTCAGAGTTAAGTGGAAAGATAGTCATGGTAGGGTTTTAGACCTGCTAGGAACATTAACATCAAGAAAGTATGCGTTATTGAATGATAAGAGAAGATTGAAAATCGAAGGTGATTGTAGTCTTTATGTGTATAATTCCCAGCAGGAGGGTCAAGGTGATTATAAGTGTATTCTTTATAATCCACAGTTTGAAAGCGAGGGATTAGAGTCGGGACTCAGAGTTAATGTAGTGACACTAGTGGTAAAAGACGGAAGCAAAAGCATAAGGGTCCAAACTGTTGAAGAAACAGGAAGGTTTCGGGCGATTGTTCACTTGTTTTGCTTAATACCACATGGGAGGATCTAGGAGAATATGTGTGTACTTATTTAGAGCCAGAGTTTAAAACTGTTCCGTTTCAAAATTATTGGATAGCAGGTCGCGTGACTCATAAAGTGACACTTATGATGAAAAATTTTGAGTCTGTTGAAATTTCTACAATCACCAAAGGAATACAGGAACCATATACTACAGTGATTACTCCAAAAGTAAATAAGACGGTTGTCACTTTGTTCTCAGGAACAATTGAAAGTGTTAATACTTCAACTAGAACAGTGAATTTGGTGGTAACTTTGAAAGAGATGAATGCTACGACAGTAGTAACATCCCTTGTAAATGTGACGTCAACACCGAGTACAATTTTTCAGAAAGTAAAGAATGTAGTAAATGTAACCAAGAAGTTTGTGTTTCCGACGGAGTTAGGTACAAATAGCAGTAAGGATATTTTTGATATTGGAGAGCAGATGGTAGAAGAGAAGGATGTAGATTCATCTGAAACAGTTCAGAATATTGTCCCGGATGAACAAAATGAGTTCTCTAATTTTGGTGAAGCACTAGTAGATGTGGTTGATCAATACCGTTCATTAAGGAAGAGAGAAACTACATGGAAGGCATATGGATTCAATTCTTCTGTTCTGAAAATTACAGATAGATGGGCAAGTAGGAATCTATGGTGGCAAATGTACCTCAGATCAGATCAAAAGGAAAATAAGCTAATAGCAGTTCCTGAAGCAATGGAAGTGACACCGGCGAGGGCAAAAGGATGTTTTTGTTCAAATAAGACGAATGATGGACCAGGAATGTTTATGGGAATATCAGATTATGATGACTATATGATGACTCTGGATAAGCATGAATGCAAGGTTAGTGATGAGACATATAAAGTAACTATTCCCATACCATCTAGTAAAAAGGGTAGGACGGTAATGGTGAGAGATCAGCTTTTGCCTGGCAACGTGATTATAGGGAATTTTCAAGATATTTGGTGGGTTTGTGGTAATAAAGCCTATTTATTCTTACCCTATAGGTGGATAGGATGTTGTTATATGGCGACGTTGAAGCTTCCGTACGAGGTTTATACCATTCAAAAAGGGGAAGCGCCTGAGACAGCTCAAACTGACACTAGTTCTGGAAGTAGGGTGAGGACAGAGATGGCACAATTTCATAATCTAAAATCTTATCACTGGAGAATCAGTTTGGGAGAGAAATGGGGAATAGGACTTTTTCCTTGGTATGGTGTAACATTTTTGGCAGATCACATTGATAATATTACTTACACTTTGCAAGGCTTTGCAAATGAGACGATAAGAAGTTTTAACTATTTGGCGAATACTCAAAGAAGTCACAGACTGACGCTGTTGAAACATGACATGGCTCTTGACTATATTTTAGCCAAACAAGGAGGCTTATGTGTGGCTTTGAACTTGACGGGAGATGATTGCTATACTTTGATTCCTGATAGTTCTGATAATATCACTAGTGTTATAGATGCATTGAAAAGTATAAGGGATGCGTTTGGTAGATCTGAAGGAGCTGGATGATCTGCAAACATTTGGCTGCAAGATCAATTAGGACCAGTGGGAGCAGTAGTGGTTCAGATTTTAGTAGCGGCTCTTTTAGCGCTATGTGTGATGTTTTGCTTTTGTACTTTGTTGCTGACTTTTGCGAAGGCTATGATATTGAGATGGGTTGGAGTGGTAATGCCTGGAGATAGCACTCAGATGCCTTTGTTAAATGTGACTGATTTGGACGGAGATGAAGCGATACTAGATGGAGTATTGATAGAAGCATATCCTTTTTGAATATCTGATTGTGCTATGATTTTCACATGCTCGAGTGTTGTTGTGTTGTTTACTGCCTTCTTCTTAATCAAAGGGGGGAAATGGAATGTGATTCATATTATACTACTTTTGATATTTGATTCATATTATTTTTGATATTATTCATATTTGATTCATATTATTCATATTATTCTTGGTTCATATTATTTTTAAATTTCTTATTTGATGTTTTAATTTTCATGTGTTGTTTTGCAAAAGATACTGGCTGGTGTTTTCTTTTCTTCCAGAGCATATGGGAGAATGTGCAGAGGGAGATTCAGATACTTGAATATGGACAATAAATTGGACTGAGAACTCTGAACCAGGACAGTGTGGAAACATTCAGATTTCATCACACCAATGCTGCATTGAAAGTCGACACTGCAAAGGAGCTGCAGTGGATACATTCTTATGTCTTCTCTGATATATATATATATATATATATATACATACATGTTTGCATGAGTACTATATACTTTGTATCATAGTCTTTTTGTATTAATTGTTTGAAGAATTATGTTGTCTGTCATGGAGTGAATATATGGAGACCTCATATGTTTTTCTTTTTTTCTTGACGTTTAGGGATATTGGGTCTAGGCAGGGCCAGAAGTCCTTTATCAGCTCCGATGGGTTGACTAGCCTGAATTTGGACATTGTTTTGATTTTATTTCATTTTCTGAGGTTTTTACATGTATTTGCTTATACCATACCTGTACATAAATTGATAAAGATTTATTTTCTAATTGATCTGGAGTACTGAGGTGGTCGCCTAGGGAAGAGGGGCCGTGAGAGAGTTTTCCTATCTTGATTGATTGATGGTTATTTGGAAAGAAAGCTGCCAGATAGGTTTTTCGCTCTCGCACTCCATAAATTAAATTTTGTTACACTCTATAAATTTGTTTACACTCCAAAGGTTATATTATAAGGAACCTGATGTAATGAGAAGTGTTATTTTGTTGTAATCTTACTCTTTTTGTTTTTCGAGACTATTAAGTCTCGAAGGGGGGAAATATGTGGTATCTGACGATTTACACTTTGACCTAAGTTTTAATCAAGTTTGCATGTATCCCAATGTATTCCATATTGTAATATGTTATTGAGGTCATGGTGAGAGAGTTGGAACCCTGTACATGAGAGAGGATGTAGATGTTGGCTCTGGGAAATAACAGGAAAGGGGCCCTGATAAGTATATGTCCTGGTAAATATGTATTCTGTCATTCTACAGCTAAATAACAAGTTAGACACAGTTAACCTATGACCTTGGAGAGGCCTACAGGAAACCCATGTTTAACAGTGTATGAGAACATACGTTGTTATGAGATCATGTGGTAAGGTTGATGACATTAGCAGAGGGGCCCTAAAACAAAATTGACTCTGTTTCTCCTGGTCCATGTATAGGGCACTTGAGGCTGACCTTTATCTCAACTCATACATACACCCTCCCACTAAATGCACAGAATATATACCATGTGATAACCGCAGAACTTCAGAGAGCGAAAATATTTGAAGATTGGGTTGGTCGCCTCTCCGAGCTCCTGCAGAAGCTTGTAAATTAATGCTGAATTATTTGATGTAATAAACCTTTTTATAATCAAGAAACAGTGTCGGCGAAGTTCCTCTTCCACACATCGGCTACGCAGCGCTGCAACCAGGACACAACAATGGCATAGGCAGATATTGCACGAGCCATAACACCAAAAACAGAACGGTTATCCAAATAAAAGTGAACACGTTACAGTGTGTATTCACACCAGGGCTGTTGTCAAGACCAACTTCGTTGAGTCCAAGACAAGAACAAGTCCAAAAAGGTTCGGGTCAGAGTAAAGACCGAGTCCAGGACAGAAAAAATAATCTTATGCATGACAGTATCAAGACAATAATTTTGGGTTATTATTTGTTGATCTAAAAGCAAAAACTGTGTCACAACACCCACAATTTGTATGTATATTCATTCCCCTTGATATCATATAATCTAATGATCTAAAGAAAACCTCATAATAGCAGTGTTACAACTGATACAAACACCAATCCACTACTATTACCACTGCTAGGTACTAGTACACAGCATTTGAGCAACTAAATGACAATATAGCTTCACTCCAGATGTACCATAGAAAAGAAGTGACCAGTACTACAGCGTGTACCCCTATGGTTGGTTTAGCTATGCCTTAAAATAATGGCCTGGATCTCTGTGAAAAGGCACAATATGTGTGTCTCCATTTCAAACATTACTGCAGGTTAAATGCTTTTAGCAGCAGAGGTTGATTGTGGGCGACAATAATGTCATGGTTAGCTCGTCGAAATTCTACTGCTGCAGTTGCTGGCTGGCTCTGCAAAGTTAGCTAATGTCCGCTAGCATACGTACAGGCTAACTATAGCCAGTTATCTGTGTGTATAACGTAACAAAAACCCACCCATTTCGACTCACTTCTTATGTTGACCACGTAGACGCAGATATAGCTAGGAAACTCCGAAAGCATTTGTAATATTTAGCTACCTAGCAGGCTAGGCTAATGCTTTTGCGCTAATGTTACGTGTGCGTAGTGTTAGCTAGCTGTCTAAACTTGTGAAAAGCCAAACATCCCCGTCCAAGCTGTGTTTCTCCAAGACCGGACTCTAGTACTGCAGCCCTGATTCACACACATACTTGATGCTATCCATCTTTACATTAGCGTCAGTAACTGGGACGCTAGCTGCATAGCTAGCTAATGTTACAGCCACGTTCTAAGTGTAACAACCTAGGTAACCATATGCAGTGAAGCAAAACAATATGGCGTTAGCTAGTTGACTTACCTGTCCGAGGTTTGTAGCTGAGCCACAAAGAGTTGGTGTCACCAGGCTTTAACCTCAGACGATCAGCAAGGCCAGCTTTGTTTCGGCCCAAGTTGAGGAAACTGTCATCGGTGAAATGTTTTTCGCACACTAAGAAAACTTTGGGGATTTCTGTCGTCGTATTTACAGATAAAATAAAATTAACCCACTGGCTCTGCACAGGCTCAGATGATGGAACAGAAAAAACATGTTTGGGTTCTTCTGAACATCCAAACACTGAGCAAATGTTATGCTTCCCTCGTTTGCTAGCCATGATGTCTCTCGATGAAAAACAATGGCGCGCATACGGTACGGTGGCTATCTCTCTACCCTGGAAATTCTAATGGGCGGGGCCCAAATGCTCTAGGCAGGCAAAGCAGAGAAAGGGGAGGTAACCTCGCTCGATATGACATAACGAGCAGATTCCTGAATGGCTCATCTGAGCCAACTGCCATGCTTCGCTTGTTTGCAAGCCATGATGTCTCTCTCTTTCTCATGGGCGGGCCAAATTCTCATGGGCGGGCCAAATTCTCTGGGCGGGCAAAGCAGAGAAAGGGGAGGTAACCTTTCCCCTTATGACATCATGAAGGGAAGATTCCAGATCGGCCCATCTGAGCTTTCATTTTCTTCAGAGCAGGATACCCAGGGCTTGGTTTACACCTATCACCATTTAAAACCAATTGGGGACCATAAACAGGCTGGGGGAACTCATATTAATGTTAAAAAACCTCATAAAGTGAAATTTTCATGCCATAGGACCTTTAATGTTGAACATGTCCCGTGTGTGTGTCTCTTTTGTGTGTCAGGATGACCTCCTGTGTGTTTTCCCTCTTCTTCCTGCTCTTCCTGTGTTCCTCCATCACTGCTGACAGTCCCACCGGAGTCAAAGTGAGAATCACAGACAAAGCGACAGAGTTCTGTAAGATCTGAGTTGAGAAGAACACACTGATTCATCACTCTGTAATAAACATAACGTTACGAGAATGATGGCTGAGGAAGTGTTTTAGTGACTTTTTTAGGGCTTTATGAAACTTTAATTACAGTTCAATCACTTTGCTACTAATTTCAGAACCTTGACGTAATTTTTCTAAACTCTAGACACAAAACTCACAACTAATGATCAAAATACACATTTTTCAAAACTCTAACACTTTTTTCAATTGCTTGGATACAATACACATAAACCAAATATCATTTGTTCATTTAACAAAGATCACATGGTTCAATATGACACAACTTAACATCAAAGTACTACTATTTCAAAAAGCAATTCACACATTACATTTCAGATGATTGTCTATTCATTTCATTACAATCATCTAACTATCAATCAATACAACTACTCAAAATGATAAGTAACTGTTGCACTTCTCTTAATGCATAGTTGTATGGAAACAGACAAACACTATTCCATGTTTAGATCATGAAAGTTTCAAGATAACGAGATTCATTGTCACCAATTAGTGTGAAGCATGAACCAATTAGATTGCAGAATCTATGGATATAATATTTCATCATCATTCTTTACTGTAATGTACTACTGTTTATCAGACACTGTTTCTATGGTCCCATGTACCACCTTTGAGACTATTTACAGTATTGACAGTACTGCACTGTATGCATGCAGGCCCTTGGAATTGCTTGTCCAATTCTGCCAACACGTTACTGATGATTGAGATATATACTTTATATATATACTGTATATATACATATACATATACTTATATATACTCGTTGTCATGATTGTGATGTTCTGTTTCCTGTTTTATTTTGAAGTCTGTCTTGTCGCCCTTGTCCTATCTAGATTACTTCCTGTCTTTTGTTTTCCTGCCTGTCTGATTGTTCTGCCCTGATTTGTTTCACCTGTTGTGTCACCTTTTTCTTGTTAGTCCTTGTTTACCTGTGTATTTAGTCTCTGTGTTGTCTTTGTCTTGTGTGGGAGCATTACGTTTCTGTTGCTGTTCATTCTGTTTGCCGTGTATTCTGTTGCTGTTCATTCTGTTTGCCGTGTATTCTGTTGCTGTGTGTGCTGTGAGTGTGTTCTGGAGTCTACCTTTCGTCTCTGAGTTCCGGTTTTTGAGATCCTGTTCTGTTTGTTCTGGAATTAGTTTTTGCCTGTTGCTTTCTGGACACTTTTGGTATGTACTTCATTTTTGTTTAATAAATCATCTAAACTGCATTTGGGTCCAAGCCATTCCTGACAAACCGTGACAGAATGCTCCCACCAAACATGGACCCAGCAGAGATGATTTCTGATGAACTTCATGACCTTTTGTGTGAACTTATGGAACTCAAAGCCTGGTGGAGGAAGGCTAACGATGATTGCCAGAAGGAGGCAATTTTGGCATTGGCTCGTAAGAAGGTTTTGGAAAAACCTTGGTTAAAGGACTCTATTCCTAACTGGGTTACAAGCTTAATTTTTGCTCCAGCTCCTCCACTTACTAAAGGATTCTGTTCAGTAAAACCTGTTAACTCCACCAATGCTTCACTCAGTCACATACTAGCTCCTCATCAGATTCCAAGCCAGCTAGCACCTACTAGCCTGCCTGCTTCTAGGCCTGCTAGCATTGTGGCTATAGGTTCTCTGTCTTTGACCCCGCCTACCCCTTTGCCTGCTTCTCCCAGTCAGGAAGTTTCTCCACCTGGAGGAAAGCCAGAGACTTATATGACTTTGTTCCAGTATCTAGCTAAATGTGCTAGACGGACTGAGGAGGCCGAAGCCGCTAGATTACTAGCTGGTGATCTACGGTCCAGTTCACCTTCATGCAGCTCCCTTGAGCAGTCTTTTGAAGGGACCCGTCTGGCCATATTTTCTGGGAACCGTGGAGGCCGCAAGAGAGGATGTGGTCGACATGGTCCCCGACGCCATGCACTGGTTCAACCGCTCTCCAGTGGACCGGAGTCCGAGTTGTCCAGTGGACCTGAGCCCGTGCTCTCTAACGTTTCTGAGCCGTGCAGCCTTCCAGAACCTTCGCTGACGTGCAGCGTTCCAGAACCTTCGCTGACGTGCAGCCGTCCAGAACCTCAGCTGATGTCTAGCTGTCCAGAGTCTCAGCTGACGTCCAGCCGTCGAGAGTCTTTGATGACCACTCTTCCAGAGCCAGAGTGGACCAGCGTTCCAGAGCCAGAGTGGACTAGCGTTCCAGAGCCAGAACGGACCGTTCTACCAGAGTCGTTGCTGACCGCTCTCCCAGAGTCTAGGTCGACTGACCTCCCAGAGTCTACACTGACCATTCTCCCAGAGTCTTGGCTGACTGGCACCCCAGCGACTTTGTCGGTCTGCAACACCCCAGTGACTTTGCCAGGTTGCGGCATTCCTGAGACTGTCCCTGAGATTGCCCAGTGACTATGCCCTTTCCCGGTACCCCTGAGACTTCGCCCATCCCAGAGACTTTGCTTTTGTCGGTGGTCCGGCCAACTCCTGCCCCTCGTGTTTTGTCGGCGGTCAGGCCGACTTCTGCTCCAGTTACCCTGTCGGTGGAGTTGCCGACTTCTGATTCTGTTTCCTTGTTGCCTGTTCCTGATCCTGTTGCCTTGTTGGCGGACCCGCCTACTCCCGTTCCTGTTACCTTGTTGGCAGACATTAGCCCAGCTGACCCGTCGCCTGTCTTCAGCTCGGCTGACCCATCGCCTGCCTGGCCCACAGAGGGGTTTAGTCTTTGCTGGCCCGCCAGGTCTCCCGATGGATTCAGCCTTAGCCGTCCTGCTTGTCCGCCTGAGGGATGCTGCCTTAGCGGATGGCCTTCTGATGGGTTTCGCCGTCGCGGACGACCTACTGAGGGGTTTCGCCTTCGTGGATGGCCTCCTGAGGGGTTTTGCCTTTGCCGCCGGCCTTCAGAAGGGATTCGCCTTTGCCGCCGGCCTTCAGAAGGGATTCGCTTTGGCCGCCGGCCTTCAGAAGGGATTCGCTTTCGCCGCCGGCCGGCAGAGGGATCTCGCCTTTGCCGCCGGCCGCCTGAAGGGATTCGCTTTCGCCGCCGGCCGGCAGAGGGATCTCGCCTTCGCCGCCGGCCGCCTGAAGGGTTCTGCCTTCGCCGCCAACCACGAGAGGGACACCGCTTTCACCACTGACCGCCATAGGGGTCCCATCTGTGCTGTGCCTCTCTGTTCCCTGTCCCGAGTGGTCCCTCTGCTTCCCCTAGTGGCCCTCAGTTTCCCCCAGGCCTCTTTGCCCACTAGTTTCCCGTGCCCTAGTGCCTAGCGGCTCTGTCCCCAGTTCCCACTATCCTCTGTTCTCTAGCCCTTGTTTGACTTTTTTGTTCCTCCATTCGTCCCTCCTCCGGTCCCCCTCCGCCCTCTCTGGGTTGACTTTTGTTCAGTTTTTGGTTTTGGACGTCTGGGATCCGTCCCGTGGAGGGGGGGGTACTGTCATGATTGTGATGTTCTGTTTCCTGTTTTATTTTGTAGTCTGTCTTGTCTCCCTTGTCCTATCTAGTTTACTTCCTGTCTTTTGTTTTCCCGCCTGTTTGATTGTTTTGCCCTGATTTGTTTCACCTGTTGTGTCACCTGTTTCTTGTTAGTCCTTGTTTACCTGTGTATTTAGTCTCTGTGTTGTCTTTGTCTTGTGTGGGAGCATTACGTTTCTGTTGCTGTTCATTCTGTTTGCCGTGTATTCTGTTGCTGTGTGTTCTGTGAGTGTGTTTGTGTCTGGAGTCTACCTTTCGTCTCTGAGTTCCGGTTTTTTGAGATCCTGTTCTGTTTGTTCTGGAATTAGTTTTTGCCTGTTGCTTTCTGGACACTTTTGGTATGTACTTCATTTTTGTTCAATAAATCATTTAAACTGCATTTGGGTCCAAGCCATTCCTGACAAACCGTGACATTGGTACCACATTGTTCGCCATGCCCGTAGGTTTTTTCCAAGATGTTTGGCTAATTGCAATGTAGATGAGAACCTGCGGCCAAATCCTTTTTTGTGATCCTGAAATTGTGATCATACTGTATTGTTTTTCATCAATACATGTCAGATTTGTCTGTAGTATTCAATATTTAATGATTGTATGAACGATGACCCAGTGAAACTATGGGTATCTTGTGTGTGGGTGATCTAAAGTAACGTCTCAGTGGTATTTCACAATACATTAGTTTTTTGAACCAATGATTGTGCAAGTCCATGATGTATTTAAAGATATGAATGCACAATGCAATGTTTTGAACATTGGACAGCCTGTGTTACAATGATCGTTTTGGGTTTTGTGTCTAGAGTTTTGAAAAATGACGTCAAGGTTCTGAAATTAGTAGCAAAGTGATTGTAAAAAAAAAAAAAAAAAACTGTAATTGAAACAAAAAGGAGAACAAATCTAAAATGAAGATGAAGAAATGTCAGCAGCGTAGGAAAGATGATAGAGAAGATGACCAACATTTAGTTTCATATCTAAAGACATCTTCTGTGTTTTCACTGGAGTAGTATTTGTTTTTTGTGTGTCTGTGCATGCGTGCGTGTGTCTGTGTGTGCATGTGTGTTTGCATGCTTGTGTGTGTGTGTGTGCACTCTTGTTTAAAAAAGGAATCCAGATTCCTCTGCCTGATGGACTGGACTTCACTCAGACAAAGATGGACTAATAATTTGAGTGTTTCTGTAAAACTTCATTATACTACATACTACACTGTTATAACTGTACTACAGAGACTGGCCCCAGGTATGTTCTAGCATCATTCTGACCTATATATCACAAAATTTCATTTCAGATATTTTTGTTGCTATTTTTATCACATATTACACTTTATTATATTATATTACATATGTTGTGTGTTTGCAGGGCTACTTTGTGGTCGGGGGGAGCCTGACCCTCACTGGGTAGTGATGTCATCCATCTGTCTTCAACTGCTGATCCCGGGGTCGGGTCACGGGAGCAGCAGCTTCAGTCAGGGACTCTAACTTCTCCTTTTCCAAGCCTCATTGATGTCTTTATTATTACTATATTAGTGGCCGAACAGCAAAGCTGCAGGACCCTGTTGTTTAGGTGTGAAAGCGCCCTTAATCTATGTTGTTGTGGGTTTTTTCAAAGGAGCGACCAGTGACGACTGCATCGATGCTTCAGGCACCGAAATGAGGAACCGAAATGTTCGTTCTTGTTCGGTATTGTTACTACTGTTTACGTCGGAACCGGTGCCCTCTTGGCACCGAGTTTTGGTACCCAACCCTAAAAGAGAACATTGAAAAAAAGTGACAGATGTTGGAAAAAGCTACAAAAACGGGGGGGGAAAAAATCGATGAAAACATTTTATTTATATTTTTACGCTGAAAAAAGTGGGAAAAGTAACAAAAAAAACATCATATACATCGCCAAAAGCGACTAAAAACTTGTTAAAAAAATTGAAGAAAAAAAAAGTGCGTCGAAAAAGAACAACAAAATGTTGACCCAGAAAAACAACACAAAGGTTAAATAAACTAAAGCCACTGAAGCTGTCCGTCACCTGGAGCCATGATGACCGCTTCACACTGCAGGTACCATACTCCATAACATAACAGATCAATAATCAATAATCTGACACTGCTGAGACTGACTTCACATTCTTTGAACCAGCTGTACATAGTTTAGTTTATTAGTTTGTAATGTTGTGGACAGTCCCCCTTAATTAACTGTACAGTAAAAGTAGCAGCTTTAGCCTCAGTGGCTAATTTCCAGCTGAAGTCCCCGGCCAGCTGACAATAGGCATCCTAAAATACAATGGTTAACATATTAAAATGAATTACATTACATCTATAATAACAGCAGGCCTATGCAAAAAGGGTTAAACATACAAGAAGTGGCGCACAAACAAACAAGCACAGATAATGGCAATGGCATTAAATGAGTCCATGCAGTTAATACAATACGAGGGAGACGAGAGAAAGGAGAAGAGTCTCAGAGGACACGTTGAAAACACATACAAGACATAACAGAGGCAGGCAGCAGAGATGGAGCAACAGCAACTATGACTACGTCACATCAAACCCACATCTGACAGATTAATGGGTGCAGTAATACTTATCAGACTGCCATGTTTGAAGGTGTTATATTATTTATTGTGTTATGTTATTTATTAGGTGTTTTAAGTGTTGTAAAGGTGGAATATGTATGTATACCTTTGATTGTAGTAGGCAGTGAATTTCCAGTTTTGTAATGCCATAACAGAAAATGATAATTGGCCAAATGTACTTTTCCTGAATGGAATTAGAAGGTCACCTCGTGTTGTGCTTCTGGTGATCTGACTGCCGTTGTTACGTTGGGTTATGAAAGAGTTTCGGGGGGGGGGAGCAGTGTTATGCAGAATTTTGTACACCAGACACACACAGATAGACACACAGCTAATTAATGCATCTCTGTACTGGACGCTGATCTCCATCTTGTGTGTGTGTGTGTGTGTGTGTGTGTGTGCGTGCGTGCGTGCATGTGTGTGTGTGTGTGTGTGTGTGTGTCCAGTTTTGCCATCGACTGGAGTCCGTCTCAGCATGTTCTCGTCAGAGGGAGGGACAACCTCTGGACACATCTGGACTCAAGGTAACACCCCCACAGGCCATGTTTACTCATCTGGTACTGTAGTAAAACCACTAAAGTACTAAAGAATCACAACCAAAATATACTCAAAGTACCAGCAGTAGAAGTTGTCATTATTAGGGTTGAGAAGTGTTTCTGTAACAAACTGAGGTAATGAACACAGAATCTGACCACGAAGACTTCTGACGAATTTAAACTGGGCTGGGCGATATGGAGAAAATCAAATATCACGATATTTTTGACCAAATATCTCGATATCGATAACGCAATGATATTGTAGTGTTGACTATTGGCGCTTTCACAAAATATTTACACAATGAGATTTTTGATAAATCATCATCAGCATTGTGGATATAATGACTAAGTAGATAGTAATAGAACAACAATAATAGTAGTTACAACAGTCTGGTAAGTTCAGAAAATTACATCACTTTACTGTAATGCAGCCTTTAAAACCAGGATTATATATATATTGCGATATCCAAAATCTAAGACGTTATCTAGTCTCATATCATGATGATATAATATCGATATATTGCCCAGCTCTAATTTAAACAAAGTCAAAGTAAACTCCCAATGTCTACACACCCCCCCCCCCGAGCACTAAAATCTGCTGAAAACGTACAAATACAAGTACAAATACTTTGTTACTGTACTCAAGTAGATTTTTCAGATATTTTTACTTTACTATAAATGTTTGTGCCGACTTTTTACTTTTACTCCTTACATTTTTAACCCAAATTTTGGTACTTCCTACTCCCTATATTTTACCAAATTGGCTCGTTACTTAGTTTCAGATAATTTCAGTGGAGTTACCGTCATCAATACCGAATTCAATCTAATTGGATGGGAGTAGGGATGTAACGGTATGAACATTTAACCTCACGGTTATAGTGAAAAAAATGATCACAATTTTTGGTATTATCGCGGCATTTTTAAAAGTGTGTTCAATATGTTCAGAAAGCACTGATAGGCCTTCACAAGCTGAAATAGTTTCAAAAAGTGTAACAGTCTTTATTATATTACAAAAATATAGACAAAACCTGCCTAAAGTTCAACTTTTAACATTGAAGGAACAAGGTTCAGCATGTTAACAGCTGATTGGTCAGGAACATTTCCAGTAGTGCAGCTTGAAATGATACAAATCCAAACAGTCAAGATAAGACATAAAGAACAATATGTAAACAAATCAAAGAAACACCGCTAATTAGATACTTGTTTTCTTTACAATCAAAATTAAAATGTAAAACTGTACACATGAACACATTAAAGTCAAAGTAAATTATCACGGTTTTTGGTATTAAAACGGCAATTGTTATTGTCAACATTTTTATCGTGGTTTACCGTTACCCCGGTAATCGTTACATCCCTATATGGGAATATACGTTGCACTTGACGCACCACTACAAGACAACTCGACAGATTCGGCAGCATTCATTTGAGGCAAATCATTGCGGCTTGATGGTGGTAATGTTAGCACATAGTAGTATGGAAAAATTGTGAGCCTGACATATTACATTTATTATTATTAGCACTCCATGTTCAAAGATTGACTTGCTGTCAGTTCATTTCTTATACGCTGCTGCCATCTAATGGTTGTTAGTTCTAACTCCTATATGTGATGTTTTAGGCCTTTTGGCAGACATCCATTTCAAATGGCACATGAAGAGCCTTTGTTCCACGTCCACTGAAGCTTCTCAGCTTGACCTCCAGTAACATTTGGGTGCTCCAGGTAGCTCTGTCATACGCAAGGCTACTTTTACTTTTATACTTGAAGTACATGTCCTAGCCTGTACTTTGTTACTTTTACTTGAGTAAAGAAGTTAAATCAGTACTTCTACTTTTACCAGAGTATTTTTTAACACAAGTATCTGTACTTTGACTTGAGTACTGGAAGTACTTTTGCCATCTCTGCAGAAAACTGAGAAAACATGACCTAACTTTTTCAACCATTTGGGGATGACATCTTATTGTGATGTTTCTACCAGATATTGTGATGAAGTTTATTTATGATTAATTGATTTTAAAGTGTAACAGATAAAACATGTCATGGAGCGTTATAACTGTCCTACTTTTGATTTTTTTTAAATGTCAGATTTTTATTTGCTCACAAATACTTTGGTGTACAAAACTAACGTCTCTGTCTGTTTGTCTGTCTGCCTGTCTGACCTCAGCACTCTGATCTGACGACTCGTTCCCTCTCCTTCCTTCCCTCCCTCCCATTCCCCCTCCTCCCTCTCCCTCTCCCTCTCCCTCTCCTCTTCTTCCTCTCCTCTCCCTCTCCCTCTCCTCTTCTTCCTCTCCTCTCCTCTCCCTCTCCTCCTCTCCTCTCCTCTCCCTCTCCTCTTCTTCCTCTCCTCTCCTCTCCTCTCTCCTCCTCTTCCTCTCCTCTCCCTCTCCCTCTCCTCTTCTTCCTCTCCTCTCCTCTCCCCTCTCCTCTTCTTCCTCTCCTCTCCTCTCCTCTCCCTCTCCCTCTCCTCTTCTTCCTCTCCTCTCCTCTCCCTCTCCTCTTCTTCCTCTCCTCTCCCTCTCCCTCTCCTGTCTCTCCTCTCCCTCTCCTCCCTCTTTGATCTTTAATAAAAAACATTAACAATTCTTAAAATAATATATAAAATGTTGTGATGTGTGCAAGAATAAACTCTTATTAAAGGATTAATAATGAGTAATAAACATGTTTAACAGTAAAGTAAGTTTCATTAAATACGTGTTTATCATGTTTTATTAAGTGTAAACATTATTTCAGATGACAGGAAGTAGAAACTCAGTCAACAACAGAACAAATAATGAAATCATTTTCATTTATTCATAACACTGGTGTAAACGGATGGAATCCGGAATGAGACGGATGGAAAGACATAGCCGGCCCTGAAACCCACGGAGAGAGAGCGTGTTAGATATTATTCTGGGATGTTCAGACAGAATCTAATACACTCCTGTTTCATCTTCTGATAACGTAAAGGGCTGAGTGTTTATAAAAAGGAGCAAATAAATGGAAGCAGCGCTGGAAGAAGTATTCAGATTACTGCAGTAAAAGTACTAATACCACACTGTAGAAATACTCTGTGACAGTAAAAGTGTGTAAGTATCATCAGGAGAATTAAAGTATGAAAATATTGTAAAAAGTGTAAAGGATCCAAACAGAGAGAGACACACACACACACACACACACACACACACACACACACACACACACACACACACACTCTCTGTGTATAAAGGATCAACCAGTTGTGTGTTTAATGGTCTGATCATCTCAGCTGACTTGTAGCCGTTATATTGTTGGCTAGTTTACTTTAGAATCAAACATCAGATTTATAAACTACATGTGTTTAATGAGCAGGAATCTTAATGTGTAAAGTAACTAGTAACTAAAGCTGGAACAGATGAATGTAGTGGAGTAACTAAAGTAACTAGTAACTAAAGCTGGAACAGATGAATGTAGTGGAGTAACTAAAGTAACTAGTAACTAAAGCTGTAACAGATGAATGTAGTGGAGTAACTAAAGTAACTAGTAACTAAAGCTGTAACAGATGAATGTAGTGGAGTAACTAAAGTAACTAGTAACTAAAGCTGTAACAGATGAATGTAGTGGAGTAACTAAAGTAACTAGCAACTAAAGCTGTAACAGATGAATGTAGTGGAGTAACTAAAGTAACTAGTAACTAAAGCTGGAACAGATGAATGTAGTGGAGTAACTAAAGTAACTAGTAACTAAAGCTGTAACAGATGAATGTAGTGGAGTAAAAAGTCCAATATTTCTCTCTGAAATATAGCGGATTAGAAGTAGAAAGTGGCATGAAAAGAAAAGACTCAAGTAAAGTACAAGTACCTCAACATTTGGACTGAAGGACAGTACTGGAGTACATGTACTTAGTTACATTCCAGCGCTGAGTAAAGAACAAGTATCTTAAGACTGTACTTTGCTGTGAAGTTTGATTAAAAGTGACTCAAGCGTTAGTGAAACTGTCTGAAGGGTTAACTAAAGCGCTGTGTGTTTTTACCTTATTGAGCAGGCAAACGCTCCACCAGGTCGTTCCTCGGGATCTCCATCAGTGAATCTCTGGTCATGTTGACGGCATCCTGCCTGTGATACTGAATCATCAGGTCCACGGTCCTAAGCCTGTCTGCTGGCTCCAGGTCGCTCCGTGGGATGTCTGTCATGATTCTCAGGTGCCATTTGAAAGCGTTGAAGTCGTTGTCATTCAAGTCCCGCAGGATGTCCCGAAGGACATAGTAGAGGTTAGCTGCTGGCCTGTTCAAATCAGAGCACAGTTTCAGTTTTTAGCTTTTGTCATGTTTTTGATTTATTCTTTTTGCATTTAATTGAGATTGGCATGGTTGTATTTCAGTTAGTCTAACAGCTGGTTTGATTTGCATTGAGAGAGTACCCCATGTCAATCTCTAGGTATGGTGAAGGGTATGTGATGATGTGGGGGGGCCATTTTAATTCCAAAGGCCAAGGGAACTTTATCAGGATCATAGTATCCTGGATCCATGAAATAACTGACCTTTCAAAATAAAAGTCTGCCTGCCTCTATGGGAATCTAACATAGGGGTGTACTGACTTATGCCCCCTGTATTTTAAGGAAGAACATTTATTTATTTACAATACATTATTCATTCACAAAGACAACTGGTGTCCTTAAAGGTTGGATTTTTCCTAATTTTTTTAATTAAGGCATTAAGATCAATTTCCAAAAGATGATTTTTTATTCCTCTTTTTAGTCAACTTAAGCATGGGTTCATAAACTTATGCTGAGCACTGCAATAGGTCACCTTTAACACCGTTATGTTTTTAAGTTGAACCAGAAGTACTGCACATACATAAATACATAATGTAGTGTACTTTCCTTGAATATCTCCATGTTCTGCTGCTTTCTCCTTGTACTCCATTACATCTCTGAGGGAAGTATTGTACTTGTGGAAAGTAACTGAGTACTTACAGTTTACTAAAGAGCACTACAGCGACTGACCGACCCAGTGGAGGGTTAACAGTTTGTGTTTCTGCCCTGTTTCCTGTCAGCCAGGCTGATGTTCAGCAGCGTATAGCAGCAGGTCCTGACCTGTTTCCTGTCAGCCAGGCTGATGTTCAGCAGTATATCTGTGACTTCTTTAACGTCCGTACCGGCCGCTACCACCTCCTGTTTCTCTCACACACTTCATTTTAAAGCAGCCACTGTGACGTCGATAACTTAACGGAAATAACCTTCACTTTGCTGGCTCCAGGTCACTCCGTGGGATTGTAGTTTAGCGTGGGTGTATACACTTATGCTGAACACACCCACGAATCCCCCCTCCCCCTCCTTTCTCTCTTCCTGCCACTTTCTCTCGACGGCGTCTTTAAAGTAGATTTAGTGTTTTCAAAGTCAAACCGATGATAAGATTCACGTTTTGATAACGTATGTTTACACAGAGCAGAGAAACTAAAAGCAGCAGATTAAGAACAGACTGCAGAACGAGAACGCAGACGCCTGCAAACATCGATCACAGGTTAAAAGTTCATCATCAACTTTTAGAAATGTATTATCAACGTTTAAAAGTTCATTATCAACGTTTAAAAGTCCACCAGCTGCAGGATGTCAGCAGAGAAAGAGGAGGAAATGAAAAAGTAGTTTAAAATACTCACGGAGCTCCGGCCATCGTGCTGTTCGTCTTGTTCTCTGTTTGGTTATCTTCTTCCTCTGTTGAAATGGCGAGGGGAAGATATAGGAAATGACGTGGAGGAAGAAGAGGAGAAGCGTTTACTGGAACCATTTTTGCTGCCTTCATCATAAAATATCTAAATCAGAATCAGAATCAGCTTTATAGGCCAGGTTTGGTTAAACAAAGAATGCATTTGACTCTGGTTGATCTCTGCTCTCAAAGTACTCACTAATATATAAAAAACAGAAAGGACAGGTAGAAATATAAAAAAATATACTGTTAATACAATAGATTTACAAATTTACAAGAAATATACAATAACGAAGAGAGGGAAGGAATAGTGGAATATCAGTGAGATTTAAGATTTAAATATAAATATAGTGCGAGGTAGTTCAGTGAAAAAGCAGCCGTTCAGCTACGAGACGTTTCTGAACTTAGAGGTACTCTGTTTAACGTGTTCCTTTAAGAGAATCAGTTTAAATAAACGTGTTGCTACGTGTGTTGTCGGGGCTGAACGTGGCCCTGCGTAGTTGGATATACACCTACAGTGTTTCCTCTATGTTGATGTTGTAGTGGCGGCCCGCCATGGTACAATTTCTGCCGCTACGGTATCAGAAATAGGGCAGACACACAATGTAGTCGCGGTTGCCTTTTAAATGATCCTGCCCATTTTAATGCACCCCCCCGTTGGCTGCCGCATATAATAAATAGCACAATATAATTAACATGTATACAAAGTCAAAGTAAACTCCCAATGTTAAAACATCTCCACCCTGAGCACTAAAATCTGCGAGATGGGAAGTAACAAAGTACAAATACTAATTGCTGTACTGTGTATATTTTTACTTTATTTTACTATTTATTTTTCTGCCAACTTTTTACTTTCACTCCTTACATTTTTAACATGAATATCGGTACTTTCTACTCCCTATATTTTAAAAAATTGGCTCGTTACTTTAGTTTCAAATAAATTCAGTAGAGTTACCGTCATTTTTCGCATCATCAATACCGAATTCAATCTAATTGGATGGGAATATACTGTACTTTGCACTTGATGCACCATTACAAGACGACTCAACAGATTTGGCGGCATTCATTCGCGGCATTCATTTTTGGCAAATTATTGCGGCTTGATGGCGGTAACGTTAGCACATAGTAGTATGGAAAAATTGTGAGCCTGACATATTACCATAGACAGTAAAAGAAATGAACCACCAGACCCCGTGTCTCTGGACGGAGACCAGTGAAGGACATTAGAAGCTCTTTCCCGGTGATGGCTGAGCGTTACTGAGCAGCCTCCAACTGAGCTTGAAGACGTAGATGTGACGTGAGCAACCTGTCTGAAAGTTGGAAGTCTTCTGGTAGCTGTGCCAAGAGAAATCTCAATCATTCCCAATCTAGCAGAGACGGAGAGCGTAGGTATATGTAAGGAGATAACATAGACACAGGCTCATTATTGATCACTAAAATGATAGTTAACATTAGTCATTACACTTAAACAGCTGATGGAAGTCCAAACTGCCTGAGAGCTTCTCCTGTACTATACGGTAATTCCTCTACTATGAGACAGTAAGTTGCGTGGTTATGACATAATCGTTAGCCTATTTTTATAAAAACGTCTGCTACGGAGCCATAACGTGAGCTACAAGGTAATGGAGCCTTTTATACATTGTCGTGTTTCTTTAGAAATAAACAACGGACAAATAGAGTCTTTAAACGCTTCAGATGTAAAGATATTCTCTGTCAAAGTGACGTCAGAATGAATGGGAGTCAATGGGATGCTAACGGGAGGTGATGGCTTGTTGGCATCAAAATGGCGCCAGGAGCTACGCGTTGTGGAGAGAAGCTTTCCCCCTTGCATATTACATTTATTATTATTAGCGCTCCATGTTCAAAGATTGACTTGCTGTCAGTTCATTTCTTATACGCTGCTGCCATCTAATGGTTGTTAGTTCTAACTCCTATATGTGATGTTTTAGGCCTTTTGGCAGACATCCATTTCAAATGGCACATGAAGAGCCTTTGTTCCACGTCCACTGAAGCTTCTCAGCTTGACCTCCAGTAACATTTGGGTGCTCCAGGTAGGTTTGCATAAAAAATGGTTGTCATTCGCAATGCTACTTTTATAACCTAAGTCAATTTCCAAGTCTCTCTCTTTCTGTCTCTCTCTGTCTGTCTGTCTCTCAGCCATATAAATCTGTCCTCAGTCTGACAGACTGGTTGGTGTTTCTCTCCAGCAGTCCTATGATCTGACAACTCTTCCCCTCTCCTCCCTCTCCTTCCTCCCCTCTCCCTCTCCTACCTCACTTTCCTTCCCTCCCTCTCCTTCCTCTCCCTCTCCTTTCTCTCCTTTGTCTCCTCTCTCTCCTCCCTCTCCCTCCTCTCACTCTCTTCCCTCTCTTCTCTCTCCCTCCTCTCCTCTCCCTCTCCTCCCTGTCCTCCTCTCCTCCCCCCCCCCTTCCTCTAATAATAATGTCTAATAAACATGTTTAACAGTGAACTAAGTTTGACTAAAGTTTCATTAGATGTGTTCATCATGTTTTATTAAGTGTAAACATTATTCCAGATGACAGGAAGTAGAAACTCAGTCAACAACAGAACAAATAGTGAAATCATTTTGATTTATTCATAACACAAGTTCACAGAGGTTGTTCAGAGGTTGTCCAAAGGTTGGTTCAGATGTAGTGTAAAGGACAGACAGAGATGTTTGGTCCTATGAGCCGTTTATAAAAAGTTAGTGTTCCTCCCTCTCCTTCCTCTCCTCCCTCTCCTTCCTCTCCTCCCTCTCCTCCCTATAAAGACAATGGAACTATGACTAGAAATAGTAGTTGTAGTAGTTCAAGGTGTAGCAGGCGAGCAGACGAGCTTTAGGAGGCATGGATCTGCGCCGATGACCCTGAAACACGGAGAGAGAAGGTGTTAGATATTCTGGAATGTTCAGACAGAATCTACTACATTCCTGTTTCATCTTCTGATAACGTAGAGCGCTGAGTGTTTATAAAAAGGAGCAAATAAATGGAACCACTCGAGCAGCGCTGGAACAAGTATTCAGATTACTGCAGTAAAAGTACTAACACCACACTGTAGAAATACTTTGTTACAGTAAAAGTGTGTAAGTATCACCAGGAAAATGTAGTGAAAGTATTCAAACGTAGAAAGTGTAAAGGAAATACTCTGTTACAGTAAAAGTCCTCTATTGAGAATGTTCGATATTTATGGAATGGACCACCAGAGGAAAATAGGGGAGGGTCATGTCTTTTTATTCTTTGTTGAGGGGAGGGTCACCCAATGTTTTTTAGTCTAGGGGGGAGGGTCACCCAACTTTTGTATTCATGAAAACAGCAAAATTTCAAAATGGCTTGTTTGGTGCATACTTTTCAATGTAGCTCTCAGTCTCGGCCCCCTATAACTAGCAGATAGGTCTGACCCAACAAAAATCGCAACATGACAGCAACACGAGTTTGGAGTCAGCGAGCTTATTACATTACGCCCTCAATCTTTTGTGGAGCATTTATAACTTCGAAAAACCACAGGTTCCAGTTAATCTTATAATGGATATGTGTGTTGAGTTATTTAAACAAACGATAAGAGAACTAAACGCCTCTTGTCCGTAAGTCTCCTGATAGAGCTCCAGCCAGCTCACAGCGGGTCTGTGAAGGAGGACAGGTTGGGCGACAAACCAGCGACCATGGCAGGCACCAGCCAGCTGTCACTTCAGACTGTGGAGCTTCTGAACTCCGACACAGTCGGACCAAATTTGCAATTAGCCATGAATTTCCGTTAAGCTCTACATAGTTGATTTCTCGCATAAAAAAGTCTCAGAAGTGAATTTAGTAATGAAAGCAGACGAACAATGTATAAAGTTTCCAGTTGTTGGCCACAACACCAATCCATGGTTGTTGTGATTGTTGCAGCGCTTTGCACACCAACACACTTTGAATTTCTGATTCCCACGCCCACAGCTCTGCGCCTGGGTCCCGGTGATTTGAAATTGTGCAAACGACAGCCTTTTCAAGGCATTTCAGAAGGAAAGAGTGGTAGCATGCAAGCTCAATGTTCAGCTTCGGCAGCTTTACCTATGCTAAAATATACAATGACTGAGGAGGTCTAGTTATGAGTCCATAGCAACCAGTGTTGAATTTCTTATTACCCAGTGTGCTTTGTTGAATGGTCTTTATTGGTTTATTGTTTTATTTCATGTGAATACTAGTTTACTAGATGAGTAACTTAGTATTTGGAGTAATGCAGGAAGTGTGCATGTAGTTTCCATGCTTATTGTGTTTCCACAACAATGTTAGAAATGGCCCCCCCCACCATAACAGAGGAGTGTGATGCGTCAGATGAGAAAGCAGAGGTTTAGTCATGTATGTCATGGTTGTATATAACCATTGTCTAAATGTACATCTTTGCCAAGCGCAAACCAGAACAGAAGGCGTCAATAAATTATTGGGGAGGGTCGTGCCTCGTCCTCGGGTCAAATTTGACCCATTTTCATTTCATTTCATTTATTTTTTATTTCGAACAAAACTAAATATATATATGCGACGCATACAGTATGTACCCATAAATACATATGCACACATACACATGCATATACGTATACACACAAATACACATACACACACATATACACATCCATATATACACACACACACACACACAAACACATATATATATATATATATATATATATATATATATATACACCCATACATATATATACATATAAAACAAAAAGTGTGTAGCAACACACCAAAGGAAAAAGAACAATATCCATACAGTGTTTACAAATAATATTAAAAATACTATTACAATTTCTAAAAATTTGTCCAAAAAGGAGTAGGATGAAGCCGAAGCTTGTAATGTTTCCTACCCCTCATTCACTTTAACTTGTTTCTTTATTTATTGTTTAATGGTCTGATCATCTCAGCTGACTTGTAGCCGTTATATTGTTGGCTAGTTTACTTTAGAATCAAACATCAGATTTATAAACTACATGTGTTTAATGAGCAGGAATCTTAATGTGTAAAGTAACTAGTAACTAAAGCTGGAACAGATGAATGTAGTGGAGTAACTAAAGTAACTAGTAACTAAAGCTGTAACAGATGAATGTAGTGGAGTAACTAAAGTAACTAGTAACTAAAGCTGTAACAGATGAATGTAGCGGAGTAACTAAAGTAACTAGTAACTAAAGCTGGAACAGATGAATGTAGTGGAGTCACTAAAGTAACTAGTAACTAAAGCTGGAACAGATGAATGTAGTGGAGTCACTAAAGTAACTAGTAACTAAAGTAACTAGTAACTAAAGCTGTAACAGATGAATGTAGTGGAGTAACTAAAGTAACTAGTAACTAAAGCTGGAACAGATGAATGTAGTGGAGTAAAAAGTCCAATATTTCTCTCTGAAATATAGCGGATTAGAAGTAGAAAGTGGCATGAAAAGAAAAGACTCAAGTAAAGTACAAGTACCTCAACATTTGGACTGAAGGACAGTACTGGAGTACATGTACTTAGTTACATTCCAGCGCTGAGTAAAGAACAAGTATCTTAAGACTGTACTTTGCTGTGAAGTTTGATTAAAAGTGACTCAAGCGTTAGTGAAACTGTCTGAAGGGTTAACTAAAGCGCTGTGTGTTTTTACCTTATTGAGCAGGCAAACGCTCCACCAGGTCGTTTCTCTGGATCTCCATCAGCGAATCTCTGGTCATCTTCACGGCCTCCTGCTTGTGGTACGACAGCATCAGGTCCACGGTCTTACGCCGGTTTGCGGACTCCAGCTCGCTCTGTGGGATTTTTTGTATGCTTATCAGGTTCCACTTGAAAGAGTCAAATTCGTCAACAGTTAAGTCCCGCAGGACGGCCACAAGCATGTCGTTGAGAATGGTGTCAGCTTCTGTCCTGTTCAAATCAGAGCACAGTTTGAGACGCCGGTTTGGGAGCTTCTTTTTTGACGTTTTGTAGCTTTTTGTCATATTTTTGGTTAATGTTTCTTGCATTTAATTGAGTTTTTTGTTGCTTTTTCTTCTTCTTAACCCTAGTGTTGTCTTCTGGGTCAAAAGTAGAAAAGAAAATCAAGACTTTTTCTGATGTTCTGTTCTCTTTTTTATTTTTTTTATGTGTAACGCTTCTTTTCACTACCATGTATAAACACCACTAACACCAACTTACTATCACTATGGTTTTACACTTATTTTTGGAATTCATGGTTCATTCAAAACCTAATTTATAGGAAACTATACCTAATCCTTGAGTTAAAGAAGCAGAAAATATGAATTATTTAGACTAATATTAAAGGAATGATAATCACAGCAGGGTCAAGGGTCAGCGAGCATACTGTTTCGAAACATTTCAATTTTGTTTTCAAATGCTAAAAAAAATTTTTTACACTTTCACTCTTTTTCAAAGTTCTTTTATCAATTGTTTTTTCTCCAAATGCTATAAAATTGATTAAAAGACCCAAATTCAATGAAAGTAGTGGACTGATTATTTATTTAACTTGTGAAGAGCATTGTGGGGAACCATCCACGTTATTTTTTTGGACAATTTGTTTGAAAGAAAACCCAAATTTCTGATATAGAAACTTTTAGAAAAGGACAACAGGAGGGTAAAGAGTCTTTATGTCTTCATTATTACTACAGCGACTCTGACCGAGCCAGTCGAGGGTGAACAGTTTGTTTCTCAGAATAGCAGCACGTTCTGCCCTGTTTCCTGTGTCCTGTCCAGTTTTTTTTAAAGCAGATACTGTGACGTTGATAACTTAACGGGTTAATCTGGACGCTTTGTAATGAAGAGCAGTTACTGTCAGATACTTTGGAGCACAAAGAGAAGGGAAATAGCCTTCACTTTATCGAACTACAGGGTTCAACATTACTTTTATTGTCGCCTGTATAGTAAACTTTAGTTCAGAAGAGAGAAGGAAACCCCCTCCCCCTCCTTTCTCTCTTCCTGCCACTTTCTCTCGACGGCGTCTTTAAAGTAGATTTAGTGTTTTCAAAGTCAAACCGATGATAAGATTCACGTTTTGATAACGTATGTTTACACAGAGCAGAGAAACTAAAAGCAGCAGATTAAGAACAGACTGCAGAACGAGAACGCAGACGCCTGCAAACATCGATCACAGGTTAAAAGTTCATCATCAACTTTTAGAAATGTATTATCAACGTTTAAAAGTCCACCAGCTGCAGGATGTCAGCAGAGAAAGAGGAGGAAATGAAAAAGTAGTTTAAAATACTATAAATATAAATATAGTGCAATATCAGTATAGTCTGAGATTTAAGATTTAAATATAAATATGGTGTAATATCAGTATAGTCTGAGATTTAAGATTTAAATATAAATATAGTGTAATATCAGTATAGTCTGAGATTTAAGATTTAAATATAAATATAGTGCGAGGTAGTTCAGTGAAAAAGCAGCCGTTCAGCTACGAGACGTTTCTGAACTTAGAGGTACTCTGTTTAACGTGTTCCTTTAAGAGAATCAGTTTAAATAAACGTGTTGCTACGTGTGTTGTCGGGGCTGAACGTGGCCCTGCGTAGTTGGATATACACCTACAGTGTTTCCTCTATGTTGATGTTGTAGTGGCGGCCCGCCATGGTACAATTTCTGCCGCTACGGTATCAGAAATAGGGCAGACACACAATGTAGTCGCGGTTGCCTTTTAAATGATCCTGCCGACATAATGCACCCCCCCTGTTGGCAAGTACAACTATTCAGAGGTTATTGGGCCCATCCAGTTCCACATACTGTTGTGTTCAACATGTCAGTTCTGTCAGCTCATCGTCCTGATATCAAACATCTGGAAACGTTGTTTGGACAGACCTGCCCCCACTGCTAAAACAAAATCCTAAAGGAAACACTGCACATAGATAAGGCACACCTCGTGTGATATTAAATTCAACATGTTCAACAGTAAAATATTGTAAACGCTTTTTCATCTGTGAAATGTTTTCCATGATGCTTAGTTTGGAATTTCTTTGGCATGAACATCCAAAAGTCTTCTTCTCTGAGTCTTCAACGGTCAGATGTCAGTTCCAGGATGACAGCTGGCAGCACAGACGCATCTCACCAGCCAATGGCGGCATCTACGTATATATCTATCTGAGAGAGAAGAGTTGCAACACTCGATCTCGCTAGCGGGGTGGTCACGTGGTTCATGTAAGCCTGTATAGTTCCATTCATGTTCAGTTCATGTTCTTCTATGGGACTGACAGCAGCGATTGCGATATTGAAAGGTAAATATAAATGAAAGTACATACCCAAGTACTTGTTTGATTGTTATTGCATTATTGCATATTTGTAAATGTCAGTTTCACATTTGGAGTGGTAGGGTGACAACTGAAAGCCAGAGTTTTACTACAACATTCACTATAAAAACACTATAAAGGACAATCAAAAATGATAACCCACTACAGAAAATATATCTTTATTTTACAGATATTTAATTGTCCTTTATTAAATATATGTAGTATAATACTGGTCTGTAATACAAAAAAATGTTTTCGGCATAATCTGTCATTAATGTAATCAATAATCACCCAACAGTTTAAAACACAAGAATAAAAACCTTTTTACTTCCATAATGATTGTCAGGTCTTTTATATACAGATGTACACTAGAACAGATAGGTACAGTCAAAACTTTATCTTCTGTAAAGGCTTTATCTTCAAATGTGATCAAATACAAAAACACAAGCTGCTTATTTTCCATCTTAAGTCAAACTATAATTATATACAGTTATATTATTATTACACTACAATATTAAAAGTAGCCTAACTATTGTTTATCAATCATTTGCTACTCTGCTTTCTCAATCGCAAAGTAGCAACAGTCCATTCATCATTTAGTGTCCAGCCAACTTCTTCTGATGAGGCAAGAGTTGACCACACAACCATGATCATTTTAAGACTAAGCCATACACAAAGTATCAAATATATTAAAGAATAACAACTCATTACGCTGATGAATGAAATAGTATTTTTTTTATTAAAGGGATACTTCACCGATTTAGCATTAAGCTTTGTATCAGTAGAAACACGGTAGTATTTTTGAATAGTATTTACTATATCACAGTAGTATTTTCCATCATGTCGACGAGACGAGAGACGAGAGATCTCTGTGTTGTGGGTCTGGAAAAAAGCCTCCGATGACGCAAAAAATTTTGCCCAGAGGCTATGGACTACAGTTAGTAGTAAGAGCTACTTCCGCATTTTTACAAAAATGATGTGCATTCAAACTACCGCACATGTGTATCAACGGGATACATTGGTACAGATCGGAGAATATGCAGGACACTTTATTACAGACACAATCTGCGGCGGAGTGGGACAAAAAAATCTACCGGGAAATTTTGTAGACCACTGGCCCTCGGGGGGCGGGGGAGAGATGAATGTTCTGAAATAAGAGGTTGCTGAGGCCTGCCGTACAGGTTATTTTGACCAGCGGGAAGCGGCGGCTGGAGCGAACAGCAGCGGTGGCCGGAACGGGCAGCAGCGGTGGCCAGAGCGGGCAGCAGTGGTGGCCGGAGCGAGCAGCTGCAGCGGCCGTAGCGAGCAGCTGCAGCCGCCGTAGCGGGCAATCAGACCTACCGTAGCGGGCAGCGGCCGGAGCGGGCAGCAGCCGGAGCGGGCGATCATGGGGGGACATCCAAAGCGGTGAAACGCGAACGAGGGCAGGAGTATGAGCTAGCTAGGTGGAAAGCTAATGCTAGCCGGCCACCTGTTCCATCAATCCTGCTTGCAAGTGTCCGCTCATTAGACAACAAACTGAACTCCAACTTCAACGAAACTCCCAACGCGAGTTCAGAGACTGCTGTGTTTTTGTTGTTGTGGAAACATGGCTGAACAACAGTGTACCGGACTATCCAGCTACCAGGCCTGCTGCTCTGTCGCCGGGTAAGACTAGTGGAGGTGGGCTGTGTTAACACAGACTGCCTGGTGCAGAAATGAGCTGCTTGTATCCAACTAACTGCTAACTGCTGGTGGAGTTTGTGACTGTTAAATGCCGACCATTCTACATTCCACGCAAGTTTATACTCTGTGTTTACAGCCCACCAAGCGCTAATGCTAGTATGTGTTAGCTGAACTTTACGGAGCCTATAATGTGTGTGCACTAAATGTAACATGTTTCGTATGTCGTTTTTATATAATGTCGTTTTTATATATTTTAAATGTGTAACACCACTTGAGCCACGGTGAAACGTTGTTTCGTGTGTATGGTTGAAATGACAATAAAACACACTTGAATTGAGTTGACCGTCTCACTGTCTGTCTGTCTGTAAACGGTAGGCGTGGCTTGGGAGTGGACGCTAAAGCAGCGAAGCAAGTGCATTCTGGGATTTGGTGTCTTTCATCCATATGAGCCAAAAACGCATTTTCTGGCTTATCTTGGCCTAGAAGGCACCAATGTCTATAATTTTTTCACATTTCTACTACATATGTGAGCCAATTTAAAGACATATTCGTCTGTCCAACAGTGAAATATCCCTTTAAACAATGAGTGAGAACGATGGATGTGTGTTTATCTAACTGGAAAAACAAGAACAAAGTGAAGGAATAGGGATGAATATTGTGTATATATATAAGTGTTAAGAAGAGAGGAATACGGTGGGGAAAGGAGACAAAAAAGAATTAATTTGGCGCTAAGAAAGAGGAATAATTTAGTTAACCAGAAGTTCACACAAATGTTTAACAGAGACCAAATTAGTGTTTGAATTAAATTGGGGATGACATTAGTCACACTACTGTCTGTGTAATAAACATTTCAAAGCTCATTCTGGCTTATGATATTTTTTTGTGTGGAATAACTTGTATTCGTACATGTAATCCAACAGCCCCTTCAAGATGACTTTGAACTAAAAATGACTCCTGTATTGCTCCTCATGTTCCCGGAGGCCTGCAGTACACGGCGGGACCGCGGTCTATCCCACTAGAGCTGTCTGCCGTTAGGTGCGCAGCAGTCAGATAACGTCTTAGCCTGCTCCACTCTGTGCAGCCCCGAATCCCCCGATGATTGTGCTGTACACATACAAATAAACATAAGTACTATATACATCATAAAGGGCCTCTGATATAATATAGAGAGTTGACAATTCAACAGAGGTAGCTATTTAATCAGTTTACCCCTGGAGATACCTTCATAGCTGGCGAAGTCGAGCTAACAAACTAGCAGGCAATCGGTCGTCTACCAAGCTAAAAATATATATAATTATGCTGTGCACATTCAAATGAAGATCAGTATATGCATCATAAAGGGCCTCTGATAAAATATAGACAGTTGACAATTCAAAAGAGGTAGCTATTTAATCAGCTTACCTCAGAAGTTACTCGACGGCCAGCAATGGAAATGTTTGGAACAATGCGAGAGTGCATACCCCAGAAGTAGGCTGCAAAAAGCGTACAATGGAGTCCAATGGGAGTGTCGCCACTCTGTCTTTCTCTATCACTCTGATCTATGTCACTTCCACAGTGTGTCTGTGCTGACTGGTTAACCCTTCTTAAAGTGACATTGTGTGTGTGTGTGTGTGTGTGTGTGTGTGTGTGTGTGTGTGTAGGTGATGGAGGGCCCGGGCGGTCTGGTGGAGGACGTCGTGTCTGGCCGGCGCCAAAGCCCGTCTACGGAAAGCCATTCCACTCCCTATTCAGCCCCATTGTACCGAATTTGGTTGCAGTTCCACCAGAGTTCCACTGGGGGTGATCGCGGTCCAGTGCTAAATGAATGGGACTCTATGGAGCTAGACGGCTAAATTTGTCTCTTTCGCCTGATTGTCGTTGAGAAATCTCAGATTTGATTGTAGTTTTTGCAAGTTCAACATGGATTATAGGTCAAAAGTTGAATGAACGAGTACTTATGTCCTTTCAATTTGTTACAGGTTGAGTCGTTGTTGCCCACAACATGCTAGCATTCTGCTAATGAATGCTGATTGGTCAGTGAAGGACTGATTACGATCGGAGATCCCGCTTGACGGCATCTGAAGCAGAACCAGAATGTCAGAGTGAATATTTCGGCGTGGTCTTTAAAACATTAGCAAACCTCTTTCTAGCAAGTGTATTAACAGAGAGAGTCTAACCTGTCAGCTGTGTTATATTAACAGAGAGTCTAACCTGTCAGCTGTGTTGTATTAACAGAGAGAGTCTAACCTGTCAGCTGTGTTGTATTAACAGAGAGTCTAACCTGTCAGCTGTGTTGTATTAACAGAGAGTCTAACCTGTCAGCTGTGTTGTATTAACAGAGAGTCTAACCTGTCAGCTGTGTTGTATTAACAGAGAGTCTAACCTGTCAGCTGTGTTGTATTAACAGAGAGTCTAACCTGTCAGCTGTGTTGTATTAACAGGGAGAGCCTAACCTGTCAGCTGTGTTGTCGATGCTTCAAGAGAACAAAGGAAGTGACTCAGAGCTTGCCGTGAAGCAATATCTCTGGCCGTATATGTGTATGACGTCATTGACATTTTAAAAGGCTTTTTAAAACAAAAAAGCCACTTTAAAATAATCTAACACCCAGCAGTGTGTATTTTCTTAGCCTCCCCTTTCGAATGCAACATTCAAATTATTAGACAAAAACTTATACCCTGAGAAAAGTGGATTTTGAGGGGTATAGCTCCATAGAGTCCCATTCATTCTGTACTGGCCTGTGAGCGTCCCCTATATGGAACTCTGGTGGAACTGCAAACAGTTCAGAAGCCGGAAGTAACGAGGGAGTGGAACTTCTTCCTGTATTAGAAATTCTTTGCCGGCGCTCTGCACTGAGTGCCGCTCTGCTGGAGGTGATGCAGTGTCACGTCGACCAATCAGAGCTGCTGTCTGAGATCCAGAGACTCAGATCCAGGTAAACCTCCATTTCCTGTTTGTTTTAAGACCACAAACTGTCAGTCGGTGATGATTGTCGAGACCTCTGATGGCTCTGATCAGACTGAAATCTGTTAGATCAATAATCAATAATCTGACACTGCTGAGACTGACTTCACATCCTCTGAACCAACTTCTGTACTCACTATAGTAGATATAATACAGTAGTTCCTTTTACGGTCGTCCTGAATGTCACATTTTGGGCTTCAAAGCTTCAACAGAAGTCTACCAACTTTTAGTCAACAAGCAGTTAGCCAGAGAGGATCCTACAGAGATAAAGCTTTATGTGGACAGACAGTTAGCCAGAGAGGATCCTACAGAGATAGAGCTTTATGTTAACAGACAGTTAGCCAGAGAGGATCCTACAGAGATAAAGCTTTATGTGGACAGACAGTTAGCCAGAGAGGATCCTACAGAGATAGAGCTTTATGTTAACAGACAGTTAGCCAGAGAGGATCCTACAGAGATAGAGCTTTATGTTAACAGACAGTTAGCCAGAGAGGATCCTACAGAGATAGAGCTTTATGTTAACAGACAGTTAGCCAGAGAGGATCACTACAGAGATAGAGCTTTTAGTTAAAGAGTAAGATCCTTTTAGTTTAACATCAAACAGCCCTGAAATCACCATCACCAAACCCACCAGACTCCATGTAAACAATCAGGACTTTTAGCATCATAAAAACACACTTCATTCAAAGTAGACAGAAACTAAATAAAACTTTTAAAAACCGACGTATAGACACACGCACACACTACACATACACACACACACACACACTGGCGTCCGTCTCAGCGTGTTCTCGTCTACCTGAAGTCAGCGTTGTTGGTGTGTGAGCTGGAGGTGGACGAGGGATACCCGAGCAGAGGAGCAGTCCGCCTGCTCTCTGTACGGAGGGAGGGACAACCTCTGGACACATCTGGACTCAAGGTAACACCCCCACAGGCCATGTTCACTCATCTGGTACTACAGTAAAACCACTCAAGTATCAAGTACCAAAATATACTTAAAGTACCAACAGTAGAAGTTGTCATTATTAGGGTTGAGAAGTGTTTCTGTAACAAACTGAGGTAATGAACACAGAATCTGACCACGAAGACTTCTGCAGAATTTAAACAAAGTCAAAGTAAACTCCCAATGTACCACCTGCTCACAAATGCTGTGCCGTATAAAACTAATGTCTTTGTCTGTAAGTCTGTCTGTCTCTCTGTCTGTCTGTCTGTCTCTCTGTCTGTCTGTCTGTCTGTCTCTCTCTCTGTCTGTCTGTCTGTCTCTCAGCCTTATAAATCTGTCCTCAGTCTGACAGACTGGTTGGTGTTTCTCTCCAGCAGTCCTCTGATCCGACCACTCTTCCCCTCTCCTCCCTCTCCTTCCTCTCCTTCCTCTCCTTCCTCTCCTCCCTCTCCTCTCGCTCTCCTGCTCTCCTCTCCATCTTCTGTCTCTCCTCTCCCTCCCCTCCCTCTTTCCTCCCTCTCCTCCTCTCCATTTCCTCCCCTCCTTCATCTCTCTTCTCCCTCTCCCTCCCTCTCCTCTCCAGTTATTGTATTAAATGTGTTTATCACATGATCTCTTGTTTCTTCCTGAATATTTGTGCCAAAATGTAAATAAACTCTTAACACCAACACAAAGCTGTGAAATCTGACTTCTTACATATTCATATTATATCAATTATTTGATCTTTTCATAAAAAACATCTCCCAGATAATGTTTCATTAACCATTAACAAATACTTCAAATAATATATAAAATATTGTGATGTGTGCAAGAATACACTCTTTTTAAAGCATTAATAATATTGAGTAATAAACATATTTAACAGTAAAATAAGTTTAATTAAATATGTGTTCATCATGTTTTATTAAGTGTAAACATTATTTCAGATGACAGGAAGTAGAAACTCAGTCAGCAACAGAACAAATACGTTTTCATTCATGACAAAAGTTGTTCAGAGGTTATTCAGAGGTTGTTCAGAGGTTCAGATGTTCAGATGTAGTTTAAAGGACAGACAGAGGAAGAAGTCTGGTCCTACGAGCAGTTTACAAAAAGTTAGTGTTCCCTTCCTCTCCTCCCTCTCATTCCTCTCCTTCCTCCCCTCCCTTTCCTTCCTCCTCCCCATAAGCGTAAAGGAGGCGTTGCATTGGTGCCGATGATCCTGAAACCCACGGAGAGAGAAGGTATTAGATATTCTGGGATGTTTCATCTTCTGATAACGTAAAGCTACAGCCACTGTGCTTCACCTCCACCTCCCCCACCTCAGCAGGGTCCTGGGTCTCCCCACCAATGCCCTCCATAAAGGTCTCCCCCTCCACCCCCCACCCACCTCAGTGACGACTCTCTCCATCCACGAGAGAGACGTCAACAGACTCTTTAGGAGACAGAACCCCAGGAAAGCTGCTGGTCCAGTGTTCACAGACATTTTTAACACCTCACTCATGCCACATGCCAGCCTGCTTCAAGACCTCAACCATAATCCCTGTCCCCAAGAAGCCAAGGACCACAGGACTTAATGACTTCAGACCCGTCGCCCTGACCTCTGTGGTTATGAAGTCCTTTGAGCGCCTTGTGCTTTCACACCTCAAAGACATCCCCGACCCCCTCCTGGACCCCCTGCAGTTTGCCTACAGAGCCAATAGGTCTGTAGACGATGCAGTCAACCTGGCCCTCCACTATATCCTCCGGCACCTGGACTCCGCAGGAACCTACGCCAGGATCCTGTTTGTGGACTTCAGCTCTGCCTTTAACACCATCATCCCCGCTCTGCTCCAGGAGAAGCTCTCCCAGCTAGGCATGCCTGACTCCACCTGCAGGTGGATCACTGACTTCCTGTCTGACAGGAAGCAGCATGTGAAGCTGGGGAAACACGTCTCCGACTCCCAGACCATCAGCACCGGAATGCCCCAGGGCTGTGTTCTTTCCCCCCTGCTCTTCTCCCTGTACACCAACAGCTACACCTCTAGTCACCAGTCTGTCAAGCTTCTGAAGTTTGCGGACGACACCTCCCTCATCGGACTCATCTCTGATGGTGACGAGTCCGCCTACAGGTGGGAGGCTGACCACCTGGTGACCTGGTGCAAGCAAAACAACCTAGAGCTCAACGCTCTAAAGACAGTGGAGATGGTTGTGGACTTCAGGAAGAACCCAGCCCCACCTGCCCCCATCACCCTCTGTGGCTCCACAATTGACACTGTGGAGTCTTTCCGCTTCCTGGGAACTACCATCTCCCAGGAACTCAAGTGGGAGCTGAACATCAGCTCCCTCGTGAAGAAAGCACAACAGAGGATGTACTTCCTGCGGCAGCTGAAGAAATTCAACCTGCCAAAGACAATGATGGTGCACTTCTACACAGCCATCATTGAGTCCATCCTCACATCCTCCATCACCATCTGGTACACTGCTGCCACAGCCAAGGACAAGGGCAGACTGCAGCGTGTCATTCGGTCAGCAGAGAAGGTGATTTGCTGCAATCTGCCGCCGCTCCAGGACCTTTACGCCACCAGGACTCTGAAGCGTGCTGGAAAGATTGTGGCCGACCCCTCCCACCCCGGACACAAACTCTTTGAGACACTCCCCTCTGGCAGGAGGCTGCGGTCCATCAGAACCTCACGTCACATGAATAGCTTTTTCCCCTCCGCCACTAGCCTTATTAACAAGGCCCGGAAACCACCCTGACTCTCCACCTTCATGCCACTGTTCTCTCTCTGCTGTAATGCTCTTTGCTCTTTATTTTTTATTTATATCTTTATTTATTCTTTATTTTTAACTGAATACATACTGTGTAAATATACTTATATTGTTTGTACCTATACTTGTATTGTTTAATATTCCATCTGAAGAATGTGTGACGTGCCAACAACACCAAAACAAATTCCTTGTATGTGTTAAAAAACGTACTTGGCAATAAAACCCTTTCTGATTCTGATTCTGATTGTTTACAGTAAATAAATAATAGTCATAAAGTCATAAAGTCACTTTCTTTGCATTCATTTGATTCCCAATCAAGATACACTAGTAAGAATTGTTTTCCATTGTTATTATGTACTTAAAAACTGTTCTGAAATGCAAAATAATAGAATTTTAATTGTGATATAACATGTGATTAATCGCGATTAACTATAGAACTTCAGCGATTAATCGCGATTAAACAATTTTAATCGTTTGACAGCCCTAATATATGTATATATATATATATATATATATATATATATATATATATATACTTAGCACAAAAAGGAAGGAAATTTGTGTTTGGTAGATTATTTCTCTGTGGTAACAATGCTTTTTGGCAATTAATCTTATACCGTTGGAAAGCCTGTTTAGTTCCCTTTCAGATAGTGCCCCATTTGTAAGGAACATGCATTTGCGGGATGAGCAGCAGTGCTGAGTATGTGGGTTGCGCCCATGAACAATTTGCCAAATCTTCTCTGCCAATGCCAAACAGCTTATTCTGCCATTGACTCGTTTGGTGTTTGGTGGATTGGATGATTGAAGTTTGAAGAAACAAGACATTTTGGCAATTGATTCATTTCACAAACAGGAGCCTCAGTAGCGTGTGGAAGAACCATACACAGCCACAACAGCCTGGCACCTCCTCCTCATGCTGGTCACCAGCCTGATCACTCACTGCTGTGGGATGACATCCAATTCTTCAACCAGCATTTGTCGCAAGTCAGCCAACGTGGTCGTGTTGGTCACTCTGGCACGAACAGCATGCCCAAGCTGATCCCACAAGTGTTGAATGGGGTTGAGATCAGGACTGCTGGCAGGCCATTGCATCCTCTCCACTCCCATATTCTGGAGGTAGTCTCTGATAAACCCCGCCCTGTGGGGGCGAGCGTTGTCATCTTGGAGGATAGAGTTTGGTCCCAGACTGTGGAGATATGGTATAGCCACTGGTTGCAGAATCAGGCACCTGATTGTCAGCACCTGGGGGTACCAGAAGCTCAAAACAAGAGTCAATAGCAACAGCAAAGAAAAGCTGTTTGGCATTGACAGAGACGATTTGGCAAATTTTTCATGGGCGCAACCCCCATCCTCAGCTCTGCTGCTCATCCCACAAATGCATGTTCCTTACGAATGGGGCACCATTTGAAAGGAACTAAACAGGCTTTCCAACGGTATAAGATTTATTGCTAAAAAGCATTGTTCAAATAATCTACCAAACACAAATTTCCTTACTTTTGTGCTAAGTTTATATATATATAAATAATATATATATAATTATTTTATGTGTTATGTTGCAACTTTATAATAACCATCCAGACACTGTTTATAGACGGTTTACAAAACAACTAGTAACCCTCAACAAAGTGTTAGGAATATCTGGTCCATCTATCGATGTAATGTTTATAGATGTTTTAAAAATGGTTTCTTAAAAGTTTACAAACAGTTTTTTAATCATTACCCGATACCTAATATAGTAAATGAGGGATATAATGTGTGTTACAATAAACTGTTAATTTACAGCACTACTAATAATTAGTAAACATTATTAATTATAATTTTATTGTTTGTTAACAGTAAAATGACTGTTTGCTAACAGTTAAATGACAATTAACTAAAGATTAATTAACTGTCAATTTACCATCTATTAATGATGGTTATTATAAAGTGTTACCAGTGTGACTGTATTTCACTGTAGAGGATCCAACAGCGGGATGTTAAGCAGTGTGCAGCTGCCGTTGGAAAAACAACACAGAAGGTGCATTGACTTGAAATTGGTAGCCTCTTCCCAACTGGTGGTTTTTTTTGTCGTTCAATAGCAATTTACTAGTGAAATACGTTATTGTTATCAGTTATAGTTATTACTATATCATTAAATTATTTAATTTTGACCATATGGCCTTAGCAATAAACAAGCCGTTCTTTAATGTCACTGACTGTTGTTTAGTACCCTTCTTTTTTAACTTTCTTAAAAAGTATCAGTTCAGACACCATTTAGGCACTCGGCACTGTTTTAGAGTATCGCTTTAGCTACCGGTATCAGAAAAAAATCCAAATGATACCCAACCCTACTGTTTCATGCACTATTAGATAACTACTGTACATGTAGGCAGTGTATGCAAAGCTGTCTGGCCGTCCACCCATCCATCTATCCACTACTGTAAATGCCAACTCACTATGAGGTTAGAAAGAGTGTGCCATGGTTGTACAAGCCCATTATTTGCTGATCTGCTGATTTTTTGCAGAACAAAACCAGGAGACATCATCACAAGAGGACTGAAACTGCAAATGAGGATCACCCAGAGAAATCTTCTGATTCAGATGAGGCACCTACTGACTCAGTGCAAGAAACTCATGAAAGAGTAAGCTCCAGTAGATATTAGCCTACTACATTTTTACTGACCCAATCTGAGATATGTTATGCTGTCCCAATCACATTCTGTTTCAGAGATTTTTCCCCCATAAAGACAAGACATATTATGTCATGATAGACATGAAAGCTTAAATCATATCATGCGTTAAGTAAGCTTAGGTAATAATTCTGTTTTGTTCTTTTTTTTGTTGTTGTTGCTTGATTACCATCAGACAGGGCAACCAGCCAGGCAATCAAGACCAGCCCCTCATGAGATGAGTGACATAGAAGTCCTGCCTGCACTTTCTGATGATTGTTTAATGCTTGCGTCAAATGAACATGCAGACCAGTGCAGTTATGAGGTGGATTCCCCAATTGCCCTTGCCATCCATGCGTCTCTCGAAGACTTTGAAGTACAGTTTGGAGGAATTTGTGCTGGTGATGATGGTTGTGAAGACTCCACTCTTCCTTGGAATCCTTGTGACCTCAACAATATGCAGGTATACTGTTGAACTGTTGTTATTGCTGATAGTGATGAAACATTTTAATTGTCCCTATTGAGTAATTTAAATACAATTTCTTATGTAAGGGATAATGTATTGTCCACAGTTCGGACAATACATTATCCCGCTTATTACACGGCTACTTACCAAAAGTGGCCGTATAATAAGCGCTGCGCGTCAGGGAGTTCTTTGCCTCCCCCCTCATCCATTAACTCTGTTTAACAAGGCAAGGCAAGGCAAATTTATTTATATAGCACATTTCAGCAGCAGTGCAATTCAATGTGCTTTACATAAAACAATCAAACAGTAAACACAGTTAAAAATCAATACAAATTAATACAAAATTAAAAATAGGTAATACAACATTAAAAGCATTTCATACAAAATTAAAACAGTTAGTCAAAAACAGATTAAATACAGGAATAAAAGAATAAAATTGTGAAATAGTAAAATTAAATTGGTTTAATTTTATTATTTCACAATTTTATTATTTTATTTTTATCAGTATCGAAAAGAAAGGTCTTCAGCCTTGATTTAAAAGAGTTGAGCGTAGGTGCCGATCTACAGTTTAGCGGTAGTTTATTCCAGATGTACGGACCATAGAAGCTGAACGCAGCTTCCCCCTTTTTTGTTCCGACTCTGGGGATGGCAAGCAGACCTGTCCCTGGTGGTCTCAAAGATCTCTGCGGCTCGTAGTGTAGTAGCAGATTTGAAAGGTAAATTGGTCCTAAACCGTTTAGTGACTTATAAACTAACAAGAGCATTTTGAAATCTATTCTTTGCTGCACAGGAAGCCAGTGTAAGGACTTCAGAACTGGAGTGATGTGTTCTATTTTCTTGGTGTTGGTAAGGACTCATGCAGCATTGTTCTGTATCAGCTGCAGCTGTTTAATAGACTTTTACCTGTAAAGACACTGTTGCAGTAGTCAAGTCTACTGAAGATGAAGCATGGATAAGTTTTTCCAAATCCTGTTGGCACATAAGTCCTTTTACCCTTGCTATATTTTTGAGGTGATAGTAGGCAGATTTAGTTACTGACCTAATGTGGCTGTTAAAATTCAGGTCAGAGTCCATAATTATGCCAAGATTTCTTGTTTTGTCTGTTGTTTTTAACGTTGTTGATTGACTTTTAATTGTTCATTTTTTGGTCCAAAAATCATCACCTCCGTTTTATTTTCGTTTAATTTTAGGAAATTCTGGCACATCCAATCGCTGATTTGTTCAATGCACCTGGCCAGGTGTTGTATTGGACTATAGTCTCCGGGTGACAAGGTTAAATAAATCTGTGTGTCGTCCGTATAACTGTGATAGCTTATGTTGTTGTTTTCCATGATTTTAGCTAGGGGCAGCATGTATATATTAAACAGTAGAGGCCCCAGGATGGAGCCTTGGGGAACACGTGTCAAACTTGTATGCTCAGATGCATAGTTACCTATTGACACATAGTAATTTCTATTCTTTAAATAGGATTCAAACCACTTTAGTACTGTTCCAGAAAGGCCTACCCAGTTTTCCAGTCTGTTTAATAATATGTCGTGGTCAACCGTGTCATATGCAGTACTGAGATCTAGTAATACTAAGACTGTAGTTCTTCCACTATCTGTGTTTAAGTGGATGTCATTAAAGATTTTCAGAAGAGCTGTCTCAGTGCTATGATGTGGTTGGAAACCTGACTGTAAGGGATCCAAAATATTGTTTTGGGACAATAAAAGGTTTATTTGTTGAAAAACCGCTTTTTCAATAACTTTACTTAAAAATGGGAGGTTTGATATAGGTCTGTAGTTGTCCATTAGTGACGTATCTAGGTTATTCTTTTTTAAGAGTGGCTTGATTACTGCAGTTTTTAATGCCTGTGGGAAGATACCTGCTTGAAGAGACATGTTTACAATCTGTAAAAGATCAACAGGAAGAGGTTTTCAGATTTTGTATGATATCTGCCAGATTACCTTGGTGAATCGTTTGAAATTGTGTCATATTGTGTCTTGTTTTGCTTAAAAACTGAGACAGCACATATCCTCTACCTGATATGGATGCGCTGACTGTTAGTCTAATTTTCAGATTTTTTTCACTAAAGAAGATGGCGAAGTTATTGCAGGCTACAGTGGACAAAAATTCAGCTGCTACTGGTACTGGAGGGTTTGATAACCTATCGACAGTAGCAAATAGAGCACGTGAATCATTCAAGTTTTTAGCAATAATTTCGGAGAAGAACGACCGCCTTGCACTCCTCAGTACCACATTATAAATACAAAGTCTCTCTTTATAGATTTCATAATGGCCATGGAGGTTAGTGTTTTGCCACCTGCGTTCAGCTTTTCGACACTCTCTTTTTTCGAATCTTACAGGTGCAACATTTCTCCATGGAGATTTTTTCTCACTAGAGATAGTTTTGACCTTAACGGGATCAATGGTGTCAATAATAGTTGACATTCTACAATTAAAATTATCTACAAGCTCAGTTACTGAGGCTCCAGAGGGGGCTGTTGTGGACGAGAAAAGCTGAATGAATTCATCACTGGTGCTTTCAGTTATGTATCGTTTTCTGATTACCTTAGTTTGAACAATTTTTTTCACAGTTATAGAGCTGTTAAAAAACACACAGGAATGATCAGAGAGAGCAATATCATTCACCACAACTTTGGAAATGTTCAAACCTTTAGAGATAATTAAGTCCAAGATGTGACCTTTGTTGTGTGTGGCTGTAGTCACATGTTGAGTCAGTCCATAATTATCAAAGATACAATACAGTTCCTTTGTACCTCTATCCTCATGGTTGTCGACATGAATGTTGAAATCACCTGTAATAATTATACAGTCAAAGTCAACACAGATCATCGACAGTAGTTCAGCAAAATCATCAAAAATGGCTGCACAGTACTTAGGTGGTCTGTCAATATTTAGGGATATAGCTCTATTAGTGGACCTTAGCTGAAGAGCCACATACTCAAAGGAAGCGAATTTCCAACGGATATTTGCGTACATAGGAATATGTTTTTAAACAAAATAGCGACCCCACATCATCCATAGCTGTCTCATTTTTTGTGACAGACTGTGGCTGACAAGAAATAGATACTAAATTCACTGTCTTTGCAGTTAAGTAGTTGTTGTTATATAGTGACTTCACCAATCCGTCTTGTCTGTTACTGATTCTGACTGGGATGGTGGAGCTGGTCTGTGGATGGAGCTCGTCTGTGGAAGCGTGCATGTGCACATGTCCACTGTATGTAAACAGTCATTTAAAAGTCGGTGTTTGCAGGGCATGGTGCAAGTTCCCACAGAGCATTTGGTTGCCTTGTGTGTTTGGATGAATACCATCCCTGCCAAACAGCACGCCACATTCCCAAAACAGTAAAATTGTCAATAAAACCTACATTGTAAATGTTGCATGTAGACTGGAGCCAGGTGTTAAGTTGGAGTAGTCTGCTAAAAAGGCATGATCCACGACCTAGAGATGGCAGTGGGCCCAAAATAAAAACCTTTTTCCCAGTGCTTTTTAAAGTGTCAATGAGAGATTTGAAGCTTCGCTTTGTGTGTTCACTTTCCTCACAGGACATGTCATTGTGTCCACAATGAACCACGATGCGTTTTATGGAAATCGGGAGGGATGGTATCAGGGACGTAACTTTGGCGAGGATGCCTAAAACTTTGGCTCCTGGGAAGCAATGTGTTACAGCATTAAAAAAAAATACAGTAAAAAATACTCTGGTGATGGAGTCACCAATGATTATTGTGGTTGGGGGGAAGAGCGGGCGCGGAACGGGGGAGCGTGAACGGCCAGCGTCCAAAGGACAACAGTTCGCAACAGCACCAGATGGACATTGACAAGTAGGAGATAGTAGGCCTACCTCACCCGCATCCTGTAGAAGCTCCCGGCACGTGGCAGCAGCCCCTTCCCGAGACGAGAGCCGGCGAGCCGGCCGTGCAGCGGTCCTTCCCGGCGACGACAACCGGTGATCCGACCGTGCAGCAGTACTGTCCCGTGTAGGTAGGCTTAATAGCCTGCCTACATTTCTTCTCTCTTCATCATTTTTGCTGTATGATAAACTGAATGTCAACATGGATTGTCAGTCATTAATTATTTTTCTGTCAACAACCTAACTTATTTAATCAATCAATAATCTCACCTAATTGTTTATTATTATTATTTTATTGTTTAACTGCAGCATTCTACACTTAATGATGGACCTGCATCATCAAACAGTCTTACAGCATCACCAGATCAGTCTGAAAAAGAAGTCCTGTATGTGGAATTAAGGCGAGTAAACGCAGTTCATTATGTCCTAATGTCTTCATGGAACCAAGATACTGGAATGTTAATCTGAAAATGGAGTTAATAAATGAGAAAGCTGTGGACAGTGATGGTGTGTCCAAGAAAGGTGTATTCCGCTTCTGGGAGCACTTCTTGGAACAGCGTGAGGGGAAGAAGAGGATTCCCAGACTACGACCAGACTATTCTGAGAAGGAATGGAAAGCAGTTGGAAGACTCTGGTTGAAAGGATACTTGGACCACGGCATCATGCCTATCAGACTGTCACCAGCTTTTGTTCTTGCCTGCTGCCAAGGAGTCAGCTCAGTGGATGAAGAACTCTTGATGATGTCCTTTGCCAGATTCCTGTCAGTGACTGAGAGACTATCCATTGAAAAAGCAATGCAGGGCAGCATGGATGAAAGTGATGAGGAGGAATTACTCGACCTCTTCTCACAAAGGGGCGCACACTGGCTGCCCTGTAAAGAGAACCTAAGGGCTACCATTGTAACAATGGCACACAAAGCTTTTATAATTTTGAAATTTATAATTGACTGTTTCCAGTCCAGTATTCACACTGCTTTGCCAACTCCCATAACCAAAGGCCGCCTAACCAACTAACAGGAAAGTGGCACAGATGATTAAACCATCAAATGAAAGCTTAAGTACACAGGAGCAGGCAGCCCTCAACCACCTACTACGATATGTCAGAAGCATTGACCAAAAGAAGCTAGAAACCTTTTAGCGCTTCTGCACAGGGTCCACTGTGCTGTGCAAAGACAAAATTGAAGTAACTTTTCATAAACTGTGTGGTTTAAGTCGCAGGCCTGTTGCACACACTTGTGGAGCTGTACTTGAGTTACCATGCACCTACAGCACATACCCTGAATTTCGAACAGAATTTGACTGTGTACTGTCTGGTGATTGTTTCACAAATTTACACTTTTCACTTTTCTGTGGAAAAAAGGTGAATCTTAAAAAGGAATTAAAACATGATATAGCTATTGACAATAAATGTTTGTTGTGGTAATGGATGTAAGAAATATGTTACACTTTTACTTATTTGTTATTAACCATCAGTGTTTGGGTGTCAGTAGAGAGAGATCAATAATAGGCTTCATGATGACCAACAGCTTTTCCAAGGAGGTGGTACCTCATCAACACTCTGCCATAAATCACGAGTGTCAGTGTTGTCAGCCGCGCCGATGGAATTATGAGGCGCCGTCTGTGTTCAGTAGTAGTTTGTAGATACTGAGCATTGAAAACCTCCTTCCATCAGCAAAGGGCAGTGAAGATGAAACGTGGCTGGGTCTTTCAACATGACAATGATCTGGCCACCGCCCGAACGAAGGAGTGGCCGTTAGAAGCACATTTCAAGATCTGAGTGGCCTGGCCAGTCTCCGAATCTCAACCCCATAGAAAATCTTTGGAAGGAGGTTGAAGAGTCCGTGTTGCCCAGTGACAGCCCAAAACATCACTGCTCTAGAGGAGATCTGCATGGAGGAATGGGCCAAAAATACCAGCAACAGTGTGTGAAAACCTTGTGAAGACTTACAGAAAACGTTTGACCTCTGTCATTGCCAACAAAGGGTATATAACAAAGTATTGAGATGAACTTTTGTTATTGACCAAATACTTATTTTCCACCATAATTTGCAAATAAATTCATTAAAAATCCTACAATGTGATTTTCTGGATTTTCTTTTCTCATTTTGTCTCTCATAGTTGAAGTGTACCTATGATGGAAATTACAGGCCTCTCTCATCTTTTTAAGTGGGAGAACTTGCACAATTGGTGGCTTACTAAATACTTTTTTGCCCCACTGTAAATGGTATCTTGTTTTTCCAAAGTGATATTGTCAAATGTAATCACAAACAAATGAAAAACAGCTGCTGTGAGGGTGAAAATTTGATCATCACAGATAAATATATAGACACTGTATTTTAAAAATGTGAAAACATCTAGTGCTAAAATGTTTACTTGATTAATTGATCTATTTTTAAATTGTTTGGGTTGTTTATCCAGCCAACACATTCATTGCTTCCAGTTTTTTCTAATGTGAAGATTTGCTGCTTTTTTCTGTTTGATATCACTGTAAATTCACTCCTTTGAGTTTTGGGTGAGGTGGTTGGTCGAAACAAGACATTTGATACATTGAGACATACTTATTTTTTTATGAAGCATAAATGTTTGTTATGTAAAGTACTGAAACATGAGTTTTTGCAGATATGCATTCAGCAGATAAATACACTACATACTTGCTGTTCATGAGAACGTTTGGAGAGTGATGGTGTCCAGAAAGGTCTGCTTTCCTTTATAGTTGTTGTAATAGATAGTAAAGTAAAGTAAAACTTTTACTTACTTGTTATTAAGCATAAATGTTTGTTAGGTTATATGTATTTTATGCCTTTTCAGGGAAGCTATTATTACTGTACAATACTGCAGAATATCACATTTCACACGTTCACTTGTTTCACATTTTGGCAAATGGCAAATACCAATGGCTGTTTTTGTTGAAGCCTCACATGGTAAACATACTCAAAATGTCAAAGATACTGTTAAATAAAAATTACAACTTCTTCATTCATGTCATATGCTTCATTTCTTTGCTGTGTTTGTGTCCATACTTCCCTGTTCATAACTGATGTGAGGGCAAAGCAAAATATCCTACATTAACAAGGGCATGAAACTTATTATTACATATTTGGGGGGGTTGTACGAGACAGTTCTGATTATTGAGGGGGGGGGGGTTGTAATCCAGAAACCAGAGCACGTTTTCCTCCCATCCCGGAATGCTATGTGGATATTAGGGTTGGGCGGTAATACGGTATACCGCGGGGTTTTAAAAATAGCAATGGTATCAGTTTCAATACCGTCATTAAAAAAAATGCAATGCACTTATATAGGAGACAAGGATTAAATATTAAATATAATTTATTTAATGCCTAAAAATGCACAAAATTTGCATTTTTTTATAAGCTGCTATTTGTTGCTAATAAAAGTTGTTAATATTGTGCATGTTATGTTGTTATTATTTCAGTATTAGTGTTTGGTATTCAGTTTCTAGTCCGGGTAATACCGTATACCGCGATAAAATAGGGAGGAGGTTTGACGGTATCAAAATTTGGATACCGCCCAACTCTAGTGGATATGAGACTACTTGAACATATACGTGTCATTTTGAGGCCTTTGCTGAAACGACTGATTGATTTCTTTGATAAACACAACAATCCCAGAAAGAGTCCAAGGCAACAAAAAAGTGGTTTCCTAAGGTGAGACTTTGGTGAGAGGGTTGACATGTAGAGTGGAGGGATGTTTTATGTGTGTGTGTGTGTGTGTAGAGTGATGATGCCGGTTAGAGAGATGAATAAGACAGATATGTGAATTGATAAAGATATGCAGCCCGGCTCGTCTTTTCCAGCCCAATCTGACAAACAAGTGTCTTCCAGCCTCGAAAGAAAGAGGGCCAAGGTTCAAAGGTCAAGGTTGACTTTATTATCTCATAGAAATACTATTAGGCAAGCCAGAAAGCTTTTGCCTACTGGGTGTGTGTGCTGTAGATTACATTATTGCACTGAATCAAAGAAATGTACGAGTTACATTGAATTTCATTCCATTTCTGTAACATTAATACAGAGTTGAAGTGTTTATTAATCACCCCTGGCTTCTAACTGTAATACTCTCGCATACCTCAGAGCGCCTGCACGCCCGTGTGTTTCCTTTGTTTTGCTCCTTGTAACAGGTTGTAAAAATGCAGTTTACAGTTTTAATGAAAAAACAATGAGGCTGGCACCAGCCATGAGCATAAACACATCTCACACACACGGAAATAAAAACAGCTGCTGCATTATTGTCTATAGTTTAATTTTAACTGTGAGGTTCAGTACACAACATTCACAACATATCGGATCATGAATGTAGTTTATGGTATTTATTTAGAGCAGTGGTCTTCACTATTTGTTTTCATGAGAGCCACACTGACAGGACAAAGTCAATAGAACAACTTTTACCGCAAAGTAACAAAAGTTACATCCAGTCATAAATAGCATGTCTGCTTCAATAGCAAATACCAATGGCTGTTTTTTGTTGAAGCCTCACATGGTAAACATACTCAAAATGTCCAAGACACTGTTAAATGAAAAATTACAACTTCTTCATTAGTGTCATATGCTTCATTTCTTTGCTTTGCTTGTGTCCATATTACCCTGTTCATAACTGATGTGAGGGCAAAGCAAAATATCCTACATTAACAAGATTCATAATACACATAACAGACAAATTAACAGTGTCAGTAGGCTATCATTTACATGCTGATGGAGAATGTTGATGTGTTTTGTGTAGATGGAATTAGAGAGTGGATTTGATTTGATTTCTCAAGTGCAGATACAAATCCAATGCTTGATAAGCATCAGCCGGAAGATGCAATTGTGACTCAACCATCAGGAAGTTGCAGATGTTGTAGATGTCTGTGTCACATGTTGGTCGAAATGTGCAGCTACTCTGACAAAGCTGTAAATCGGCTCTTTCCACTGGGGAAATGCAGTCATCAGTTCTGTGGAGTTTTGGGAACATGTACATGACTCTGGGTCGACCACTGGGCACTCTGTCATTCTTTGATGGTCTGATGACATGGGAATCCCACAGTAGTCTCATCCAACTCATCCTGGAAAAAAGATTTATTGAGAAACAATTAAGTGATTTGCAATTTGTTATTCTCATGTTTTTTTGTTATTTAGGGCCTTACATAACATATTTAACAAAATCTAGCTTACCATAGAATGTAACACTATTCTTTGTTGGAGCGCCATCTACTGGACGACTCGTAAATCACACTAAAACAATTCCTGCACACATTAGCCGTGCTCTGTTTTAACAGTTTAACGCCAGCTCCTGTCAGTAATACTTAGGATATCACAAAATTGAATTTATATAGCACTTTTCACAGACTCAAAGTCGCTTCAAGATTAGTGTGCAGAGTGCCGTAGGTTGCACAACATCCAGACACAGGAATAAATGATCTGCTGTTGCCAACAGCTTGAGTTTAGCCATCTAATTTGCTTCAGCAATCATAGGCAACATCACATTCATTTTGCACATTCGCCGTGTGTTAGCCGGGACCTTCTAAAACGCTTAACGTGAAAAAGCTTTTACGTGGTTTAATGTACCTAAACAACGATCAATCATCACCAAATGTCTCTCATGTTGCTCCTCATAACCACTGAAAACGGTCTAAATTTGGTGATCACTGATCCTTGTTTAGGTACATTAAACCACGTTAAGCTTTTTCACGTTAGGACAAATAAAGCCCATGAGAACCGTGGAGAGTCAACCCACAGCTGCTCCGCTGCCCTGCTGAAAATGTGAAGCAGAAACGCTTAATGTCAGATAACATCCATAATAATTAGACTTTGGGTTCGATTTTTTTGACAGTTTTCAGTGGTTATGATGAGCAACATGAGAGAGAAATTTGGTGATGATTGAACGTTGTTTGGGTACATTAAACCACGTTAAGCTTTTCACATTAAGCGTTTTAGTCCCAACAACCAAGCAGACGCACAGTGATTTGTGACAGACTAGGTTTACAGTACCAACGTAGGCTATGTGTAGCTTACCTGGATGATGCCCATGAAGCAGAACTGAATTAGACCTCTGTCCAAACATGCACTGTCGAACAAACCATGGTCCTTCAGATCAGCAAACAGACAGATGCAAAACTCCATTGATTCCCTCCTGAGGAAGCCCCACCAACTTTCTATCCTCTGATTGGCCGTGCTTGCCCCATTCAATGTAGATGTCAATAGCAGAGCCATCGTGAATGTTGCGACGGAGAAAGGGCTGACAGTCTCTGACTTTACCATTCTCAGTACCTCGGTCACCTCGGACAATCCTTGGACAACCACCCAACCTTTCCACTGCCTCCATGTAGTAGCCACCAATAAGTTTTGGGTCACTGCTTGTTGTAAATGCATTCATCCAGATGATTTTCCGTGAAAATCCGTCAATGCAGCCGTTTATACAGATACCAAAAGGCTTCAATTTGTCATAAGAGTCTAAGTGCCGAATATAATTAGGCCCTTTAGCAAAGTAGTTTCGGCAACGGAGCCGTCTCCTCACTCTGACCCCTTGGATCTAGTTCTCGTAGAATGAATCGAACATCCTCTTTCCTTACATTTAATCCATTTTCCTTGCATGTTGTGTACATCCACCTATATCCGTGGAGTTGGTCAGATGTTTGTAACTGTTCATAAATGAAAGTAATTGCCCGATCCAAATCGGTGTATCCCTTGCGCCGGAACAGATTACAATACTTTAAAATCCGTTGTAAATGTCGTATCCAAACAATATAATGGTGACGACTTGCAAGCAAAGCAGCAATGTCCTAATGAAGACCTAGATTAAAATATAGTGCAACTAACTCCTGTACTGTAGTCATTTCTCTAGCTGTCACGGTCTCCAGTATGGCCCAGGCTACATACGGCTTTCATGTGCTCACACAAAAGTTTTGCGTGCTCACGTGAAAAGGTTTCGCGTGAGCACATGAAAGTTTCACGTGAGCACATTTATATACATCATATTTATTTTTTGCTCATGTCCCCTTAGGGGCTCCGTAGATTCACTTGCCTCTGCGCTACAACCTTTTTAGCAAGAAAATCGTTACCTCCAAATTATTTGTTACCCCAGAACGTCTGCCTCCAACTGAGTCCTCAACCAAATACCACTGCCAAAGAGTTTACTTCCAGATCATGGTGTGGATTGGAAAGGAAGGTGACATAAACACAGTGGATTGGGGATGGAAACTGGTGGACACCCGGTTCCTGCCAGTTATGACTGGAAAAACTGCTGCCCCAGAAAGCCTTCTGCAGATGATCCACTGTAATTGCACAACTGCCTGCCGAACACAACGGTGCAGGTGCAGGGCATATGGACTACCATGCCTGCCTGCTTGTGGACCATGTCAAGTTGGGAATTGTGAGAATCACTATAATCAACCTCTATGGCAGGAAGAGTGTGACGACTAATGGTAAATCTAGCGAAGGTCACAGTGCAAAAAAGTATAAAAAATAAACCAGAATAAGAGGAAACAACTGAAAAAAATATAAAATATATGTATAAATAAGAAAAGTATTAAAAAATATATAAAAAACAAAAGGCAAAAAAAACCCCTGCATTATAAAAAATATAAAATAATATATGAAAAAATAAAACACAAAAAAATGAAAGGGGTTAGCGGTACTGAGCCTTCACGTGGCAGCCCTGTTTTGACTAATTTTACAGTACCACACAGTTCTAATGAATTTATTCTTTATTGGAATCAAAAGAATGGTTATGAACCACAGAAACCACCAACACTAGGCAAAACGATATGAGAAATATGCAATTACTTAAGGGAAATTTTATTATTAAATTATAATTGTATTTGCCCTTATTTTTCGAATACATATGCTTGTAACCAATTGCTATAATATATATAACTGTACTTGTAATCAGTTATTTATCATACAAACATGCTAATTAGAATATCACATGGTCAAAACATGTATACAAAGGAGTAATGGTCATTTTAAGGACCTGGCGGCCGCCATTTTGAAAATGGGGCCTTTCTTGAAGTCAAACTTTGGTAATCTTTTAGTATGTTTTTAAGTACAGCTGATACTACTGTAAACCACTGAAAAATCTTTTGTTAGAATTGTATTGGGGTCAAGCCATATTTGCAGCTGACTATATATCTCTCACAGTATTAAACATTAAGAAGGAAGAACATAGACATGGCGCTCATATAAAAAAGAAAAAAAATACTTTAAGGTTGCTGCCGTGCCTAACCAATGAATTGCTCTCTCTCAATGAATATTCACTAATTATAGGGGGAGACATGAATGCAGTACTAGATTTAAATCAGGATAGATCAGGGGTCAATCACACCAAAGCCCAGAAACATATATCAGACATGTTCAAAGCAGTTGTAGAATCCTACCATCTTACAGATATATGGAGGATGCACAATCCTACTAGCAAGGACTACACTTTCTTTTCCACATGTCACCTCACCCACTCCTGCATTGATTATATTTTGTGCTCCAGTGAGCTTAAGGCAATGTTCCACACGATAGCAATAGAACCAGCAATTCTGTCTGATCACAATGGTCCCATGACATGGTGCTCTTTGGATGCTTTTATATAGGCATTAGTGGTCCCCTAATACTGTATATGAAGTCTATTTAGCCACAGCTCTATTTAGCCATCTATTCCTATAGCTCTGAGTAGTGATGACTTCATGACCTTCTTTAATGATACAATTATAACAATTAGGGATAAAATTCATCACCTTTTGCCCACAGCTTCTAACGGCTCACTATTGTGCGCAGGGGGGGCTGGAGAGAACGACAGGACCTGATACATACTTAGACTGCTTTTTTCCTATAGACCTTCAACAATTAATGTTAAAGGTCTCTTCAGCTAAGCCAACTACCTGTCTCCTAGACCCCATTCCAACGAGGCTACTTAAAGAAGTACTACCCGTGGTAAACACCACATTATTAGACACGATCAATATGTCTATATTAACAGGTTATGTACCGCAGTCATTTAAAGTAGCTGTGATAAACCTATTCTGAAAAAACCCACCCTCGATCCCGAGGTCTTAGCCAACTATAGACCTATATCTAACCTTCCCTTTCTCTGAAAAGATCCTTGAGAAAGTAGTCGCTAATCAGTTATGTGACTTTCTACACAGAAATAGTCTATTTGAAGACTTTCAGTCAGGATTTAGAAAGCATCATAGCACAGAGACGGCACTGGTGAAAATCACTAACGACCTTCTAACTGCTGCTGACAAAGGACTTGTTTCCATATTTGTCTTACTGGACCTTAGTGCTGCATTCGACACTATTGACCATACCATCCATTTACAGAGACTGGAACATTTAGTTGGCATTAAAAGAATCGCACTAAGCTGGTTTAAGTCCTATTTGTCTGAGCGATCCCAATTTGTTAATATCAACGATAAATCCTCCAAGTACACTAAAGTTAGCCATGGCATTCCTCAAAGCTCGGTGCTTGGACCAATTCTATTCTCCTTATATATGGTTCCTCTAGGCAATATCAATAGGAAACACTCAATTAACTTTCACTGCTACGCAGACGACACCCAATTATATCTGTCAATTAAACCAGACTAAAGCGGTCAGTTAGCTAAACTTAAAGCGTGCATTAAAGATATAAAATCCTGGATGACCTACAATTTTCTGATGTTAAACTCCAACAAAACTGAAGTTATTGTCCTGGGACCCAAGCAACTCCGGACTTCATTATCTAAAGATATAGCTACCTTAGATGGCATTGCCCTGGCCTACACCACTACTGTCAGAAATCTAGGAGTTATTTTTGATCAGGACTTATCCTTTGAGGCCCACTTAAAGCAAACCTCAAGAACAGCCTTTTTCCATCTTTGTAACATTGCCAAAATCAGGAACATCCTGTCTCAAAAAGATGCTGAAAGACTAGTCCATGCATTCGTTACTTCCAGGCTGGACTACTGTAATTCCTTACTATCAGGATGCTCAAATAAGTCCCTTAGGATTCTCCAGCTGATCCAAAATGCTGCAGCATGTGTTCTGACAAGAACTAAGAAAAGAGACCATATTTCCCCTGTACTAGCTTCTCTGCATTGGCTTCCTGTAAAATGCAGGATTGAATTTAAAATCCTTCTCCTGACCTACAAAGCTCTAAATGGTCAAGCACCATCATATCTAGAAGAGCTCTTAGTACCTTATTGTCCCATTAGAGCACTGCGCTCCCAGAACTCAGAGCTACTAGTGGTTCCTAGAGTCTCTAAAAGTAGAATGGGAGCCAGAGCCTTCAACTACCAGGCTCCACTCCTGTGGAACCAGCTCCCACTCTGGGTTCGGGGGGGCAGACACTGTCAACACATTTAAGAATAAACTGAAAACCCTCCTCTTTGATAAAGCTTATAGTTAGGGATGTGGCTCATAATCAGTCGCTCCGGATCTCTCCCGGCAGCCTCCCAGGATACTGTGCCATCGGACTCAGCCGCCTGCCAACGTCCATCTTCTTGCTTGACACCGGTTATCCTTGCCGGAGTCGGAACCGGTAGCGGCTGATGCGGTTCGCCGGGCTCGCCCCCCTTCAACGCCGACTGACCAGCCGTCGTCACAGAAGAGAATTGCTACCGTGCGGCGAAAGCTTCTGAGGGATGCAGTAGTCAGACGGTCCGGTGGCCTACACTGTCTGGATCGGCCAAACGACAACATTCCTCAAAAACAATCTCCCCAACCGAACGCTTATAGTTAGGGAGTGAGGAGTTGCAGCGTATGCCTAGACCAGCGGGGCAGGGTGTATAGCTACAGACACAGAACCCCAGCTTCCCTCTGCTTCTCCTCATGGTCATCAGATCTACCTATCATATAATCAATAATATAGTGAGAGTAGAGGGAGGCAGGAAGTACAGCCCGTTCCGGCAGGGGAGAGTTCAAGCCCGACCTCTCTTTAGCCTGCCTCTCTTAGTTATGCTATTATAATTCTAGACTGCTGAGGAATTTCTTTCCTCCCTATGACACAATGAGCTGCTCTTTCATCTCTCTTTTCATTTGTTCCTTTTATGTGCATCCTTCTCCCAGAAATGCTTGTTACTAACCTAGCTCTGGGGAGTTTACTCCCCGGAGTCCTTATGTTTCTTCTTCACCCAGAATATCGCCTTGGATTAGGGTGGCACCAAGACCTGGGTCTTGGGTGCAGGTGTCGCTAGGGACCTGCTACACCCTGCTACGATCTGCGATTCCCTGCAGTGTCCGGCTGCATCCTGCTGTGTCCTACCGCGTCCACCCATGCTGTGCTGTGCCACATTACACCCCGTAACGCTCTGCTGTGCCCTACTATGACATGAACTACTACGACTACCATTGTAGTCACTGTTCCATTATCTTTATTGTGACTATTACTACCACTGTTCATCACACCCCCAACCGGCACCGTCAGACACCGCCTACCAAGAGTCTGGGTCTGTCCGAGTTTTTCCTCACCACTGTCGCAATAGCTATAGGGAATTATTGTAATTGTTGGGGCTTTGTAAATTATAGAGTGTGGTCTAGTCCTACTCTATCTGTAAAGTGTCTCGAGATAACTGTTGTTATGATTTGATACTATAAATAAAACTGAATTGAACTGAATTGAATTATTTCCCCCTCTCCGGGGACCATCACCTTATCGTGGTGGAGAGGTTTGTGTGTCCCTATGAACCTGAGGGCTGTGTTGTCTGGAGCTTTGTGCTCCTGGTAGGGTCTCCCAAGGCAAAGTGGTCTCAGGTGAGGGGCCAGACAAAGAATGGTTCAAAAATCCTATGAGTGACCGAGGTAGAAATGAAGTGACCCTGCCCGGGGGAAGCCCAGGGCCCCCGTCTGGAGCCAGGCACAGATCGAGGGCTCGTCAGCGAGTGTCTGGTGGCCGGGTTTGCCACGGAGCCCGGTCGGGCACAGCCCGAAAAAGCTACATGGCACCTATCTCTCCATCCCATGGGCCCACCACCTGTTGGAGGAACCGCTGGGGTCGGGTGCGCTGCCATATGGGTGGCAATGAAGGTCAGGGACCTCGACGGACCAGACCTGGGCAGCAGACGCTGGCTCTGGGGACGTGGAATGTCACCTATCTGTGGGGGAAGGAGCCAGAACTTGTGCGGGAGGTGGAGCGCTACCGGTTAGATCTGGTGGGACTCTTTTCTCCTCCGGAGTTGCCCAGGGTGTGAGGCGCCGGGCGGGTGTGGGGATACTCACAAGCCCCGGCTGAGCGCCTGCTACGTTGGAGTTTAACCCGGTGGACGAGAGGGTCGCCTCCCTACGCCTGCGGGTTGTGGGGGGGGGGAAACTCTGACTGTTGTTTGTGCATATGCACCAAACAAGAGTTCGGAGTATTCGGCCTTCTTGGAGACCTTGAGTGGAGTCCTGCATGGGGCTCCAGTCGGGGACTCCATAGTTCTGCTGGGGGACTTCATTGGGAGGAACGGCCTCCCTGATCTAAACCAGAGTGGTTGTTTGTTGTTGGGCTTCTGTGCTAGCCATGGATTGTCTATAATGAACACCATGTTCGAACATAGGGATGCTCATAAGTGTACTTGGTACCAGAGCACCCTAGGCCAAAGGTCAATGATAGATTTTATAATCGTTTCTTCTGATCTGAGGCCGTATGTTTTGGACACTCGGGTGAAGAGAGGGGCGGAGCTGTCAAACGATCACCATCTGGTGGTGAGTTGGGTCAGGGGGTGGGGGAAGACTCTGGACAGACCTGGTAAGCCCAAACGGGTAGTGCGGGTAAATTGGGAATGTCTGGAGGAGGCCCCTGTCCGACAGACTTTCAACTCACACCTCCGGCGGAGCTTTTCGTGCATCCCTGTGGAGGCTGGGGGCATTGAACCCGAGTGGACAATGTTCAAAGTTTCCATTGCTGAAGCTGCGGTGAGGAGCTGTGGTCTTAGGGTCTTAGGTGCCTCAAGGGGCGGTAACCCACGAACACCGTGGTGGACACCGGTGGTCAGGGAAGCCGTCCGACTGAAGAAGGAGTCTTTCCGGGATATGTTATCCCAGAGGACTCCGGAGGCAGTTGTAAAGTACCGAAGGGCTGCAGCCTCTACCGTGAAAGAGGCAAAGCAGCGGGTGTGGGAGAAGTTCGGAGAAGACATGGAGAAGGACTTTCGGTCGGCACCAAGGTGCTTCTGGAAAACCGTTCGCCACCTCAGGAGGGGGAAGCGATAAACCATCCTAGCTGTGTACAGTAAGGATGGGACACTGTTGACCTCAACTGAGGAGGTAATAGGGCGGTGGAAGGAGCACTTTGAGGAACTCCTAAATCCGACTAATACGCCCTCTATGGTAGAGGCAGAGCTGGAGGATGATGGGGGATTGTCGTCAATTTCCCTGGTGGAAGTTGCTGAGGTAGTTAAACAACTCCACAGTGGCAAAGCCCCAGGAATTGATGAGATCCGTCCAGAAATGCTTAAGGCTCTGGGTGTGGAGGGGTTGTCTTGGTTGACACGCCGCTTCAACATTGCGTGGAAGTCTGGGACAGTGCCTAAGGAGTGGCAGACCGGGGTGGTGGTTCCCCTTTTTAAAAAGGGGGACCAGAGGGTGTGTGCCAATTACAGGGGTATCACACTTCTCAGCCTCCCCGGTAAAGTCTACTCCAAGGTGCTGGAAAGGAGGGTTCGGTCGATAGTCGAACCTCAGGTTGAAGAGGAACAATGCGGATTCCGTCCTGGTCGTGGAACAACGGACCAGATCTTTACTCTCGCAAGGATCCTGGAGGGAGCCTGGGAGTATGCCCAACCAGTCTACATGTGTTTTGTGGATCTGGAGAAGGCGTATGACCGGGTGCCCCAGGAGATACTGTGGGAGGTGCTGCGGGAGTAAGGGGTGAGGGGGTCCCTTCTCAGGGCCATCCAATCTCTGTACGACCAAAGCGAGAGCTGTGTCCAGGTTCTCGGCAGTAAGTCGGACTCGTTTCAGGTGAGAGTTGGCCTCCGCCAGGGCTGCGCTTTGTCACCAATCCTGTTTGTAGTATTTATGGACAGGATATCGAGGCGTAGTCGGGGTGGAGAGGGGTTGCAGTTCGGTGGGCTGGGGATCTCATCGCTGCTTTTTGCAGATGATGTGGTCCTGATGGCATCATCGGCCTGTGACCTTCAGCACTTACTGGATCGGTTCGCAGCCGAGTGAAGCGGCTGGGATGAAGATCAGCACCTCTAAATCGGAGGCCATGGTTCTCAGCAGGAAACCGATGGAGTGCCTTCTCCAGGTAGGGAATGAGTCCTTACCCCAAGTGAAGGAGTTCAAGTACCTTGGGGTCTTGTTCGCGAGTGAGAGGACAATGGAGCGGGAGATTGGTCGGAGAATCGGCACAGCGGGTGCGGTATTACATTCAATTTATCGCACCGTTGTGACGAAAAGAGAGCTGAGCCAGAAGGCAAAGCTCTCATTCTACCGGTCAGTTTTTGTTCCTAGCCTCACCTATGGTCATGAAGGCTGGGTCATGACCGAAAGAACAAGATCCAGGGTGCAAGCAGCCGAAATGGGTTTCCTCAGGAGGGTAGCTAGCTTCTCCCTTAGAGATAGGGTGAGAAGCTCAGTTATCCGTGAGGAGCTCGGAGTAGAGCCGCTGCTCCTTCGCGTCAAAAGGAGCCAGTTGAGGTGAGTTCGGGCATCTAACAATCTTGAGGACTCTATTCCAAAAAATTCTTAAGATCTTCAACGACTTTGGCTCAATCTCCGGCTATAAAATTAACTGGTATAAATCTAATCTTTTCTTGAACAACAGGCATGTGGCATCAGCAGTTAGTGTTAGAATACCAACCCAAAAGCAAAATTACATATTTGAGCATCACCATATACGCATCCCCTACAGCGAGTTGTCCAGGACAACTATGAAACTACATTAAATAGTGTTCAAAGGGATCTGGCCAATTGGTCTGTGCTGCCAACATCACTATGCTCCAGGATCGTGGTTGTTAAAATTAACATAGTTCCTCGTGTGAATTTCTTAAATACAATGATCCCCTTACCTCCACCGATAAATTTCTGGAAGAAACTTGATACCTTAATTCTGCAATATATTTGGAATAATAAACAACCTATACTAAAATACACTACCCTGCAACGTACCTCAAACACGGGAAGATTGGCCCTCCCCAACCTTAAAGTGTATCACAGAGCCTTTCAGCTACGGGCCCTCAGTGTGTGGATGGACCCCTCATCTACAGTTCCATGGAGAGAAATAGAGCAAAACCTCACTGGAAGTCTAAGACTACAAGACCTTACCTTTGCAGGTGTGTGTCCAAAAAAGTGTAAGCTAGCCTATGGCCCTATTATCACCAACACATTGACCAACTTTAAACAGGTTGAGGAGCAACTAGGCTACACCAACAAGTCACATTGGAACACCCCATTCTGGCAAAATACACACTTAATGTCTGGCAACAAACCCTTTGCTTGTAAGCAGTGGAGTGACAGAGGCATTTATATGGTAAACCAGCTATTCAATGAGAAAGGTATGTTGAGTTTTGAAGATCTTAGAGCTAGTTTTGAGGTCGCCAGGACATCCTTTTTCTTGTATTTGCGCTTAAGATCAGCCCTAAAATGTTATTGAGTGCCGTGGGGAGACAGTCTTGAGTCACACCCATTCATTAAATGGCTTGTTGATTCTCCTGTGAGAGGATTAGTGTCCAGGATTTATGCTAAACTGATGTAAGTATCCATAGGAGAACTCCCAATAGCGAGGAAATGGGAGCGAGAGCTGAGCCCTGAGGGGAACGCAATTAATTGGAAGACAGTTTGGGACAATATTTCCCATGGCTCCAAAAACTTCAAATGACCAGCAGATTCACTTCAACATACGTCATAGGACATATTGGACTCTTCAGAAGAGATACGTCTCTAAAGTCATTCCCACTCCCTATTGCATGTTCTGTCAACCTGAACAAACTGGAACTTTCCTGCATATGGTCTGGGAGTGTGAACAGGTGCATGAGTTCTGGAATAAAACAACATCAATAATATCTGATGTGATAGGATGTAGAATTCCTACTGACCCGATTGTTTTGTTACTTAATGATGACTATTTGGGAGACAGCAGAAAGTTTGGTTAGCCGGTTCAACTGCAACCAAGAAAGTGATAGCTCAGCGCTGGCTCCCCCTCCACTCACTTTGTATAAAACCGTGGTTGACGTATTTTCTGGACATAATTATGCTTGAGCTCTCTACAGCAAAGCTTAACAAAGCCAAATCATCGACTATAAACCTATGGAAAAACGCAGCAGCACAAGTATCAGTCCTAATGACCTCAGCATCACAAGAATTAGAGAAGAGTGACTAGGCTAGGTGTGATTTTAGTTCTTTTGTTTTTGTTTTCTTGTATATTGGTTTGTTTTATTTTCCTCAAAACCGCAGAGGGTGGGGGGTGGGTGAGGGTTTTTGTTATTGTTTAATTGTATTTGTCTGTTCTATGTGTTCAAAAATATAAAAAACAATAAAAAAAACAATTACCTTCATGGTCAAAACCATAAACGTTATGTTTGGAGAGGAGTCAACAAGGCCTATGACGAAAAGTGCACCATCCATACTGTGAAGCATGGAGGTGAATCTCTGATGTTTTGGAAAAAGTTGATGGCAAGATGAATGCAGCATGTTTTCAGAAAATATTGGATGACAATTTGCACTCATCAGCCTGAAAGCTGTGCATGAGACGCACTCAGACTTTCCAACATGACAATGATCAAATGATATAATATAACTAAATATTAATCTGTCTTCATTTCAGATCGACTCTGTGTGTCAGCGCCCTAAGACTGGAGGTTCTGAAGTCCGACAATTTTCGTTCGCTATTTCATCACTTCATCACACCACTTCTTTTTAGTTTTTTTGATCCACACCTAAATGTAGGTCTGCTGCAACTCTCAGCTCTTTTAAATCAAGGCTGAAGACTGGAGAGTCCGACAATAGCGGAGCAAATGTGCAAAATTGGCCATCAATTTTTGTAAAACTGCCCAGTTTCAAACTCTAGATAGTTGATTTCTTGCATATAAAAGTCTCAGAAGTGAATTTAGTGGTGAAATAGCGAACGAAAATTGTCGGACTTCAGAACCTCCAGTCTTACGTGACAAGCCAGCTGGTCGCGGCAGGCATTGCCTACTCGCCAGTTGGCCAGTGAAGCCAGAGACCCTGCTTTCAGCTGGAAGTCTCTTAACCCTCCCACCAGCCGTTGGGCCATGCCTCCTTATTTGAATTGACAAGTGTCACTTCAAAACGAAAAGCCTTAATGTTAAATAGAAATAGTAATGGTGAATCTTAAAATGTCAAAAGGCAATTACAAAATGTAAAACTCAAAAGATAAAACTTCAAATTGAAAATTAAAAATTATTAAGTGTAAAGGCTAAAATAAAATTATTTTTTTTTCTTCTATTTAAGCTTTTCCATTTCAAATTTTGAGTTTCATATTTGATGTTTCTATCATTCAATAAAATATTTCAAAGATTTCAGTTTAAGCATATATATTTAAGCTTTGCATTTTAAATTATCATTTTACATTTCAACTTTGCTTTTTCAGTTTCCTTTTTCTTTTTTGAATTTAATTATGGCATGATTTTTCCTAGTAGCGTAGTAAAATAATAATATTTTTAAATTGATCTTGCTTCGTTTTCTCTTTGGACTTTCAATTTGGATTGTGAATAAATATATCCTCCATAGAAACCAGTGGTTATCACACATAAATGCTTATCTGTTGTGGAAAGAATTAACATCCCGCTTACACCTTGGTAAAACTATTGACAGCACATTGCAAAGAGCCATAGATGCTGAAAAGGCACACTGGAGAAGTGTGTTAACGAGAGTGATCAACTGCATACTCTTTCTTGCAGAAAGGAACTTGCCACTGAGAGGGAAGAACGCTAAGTTAGGAGATCCTAAAAATGGAAATTGTCCTTGAGGTAGCACGATATGATGTCCCACTAGCAGAGCATCTTAGAAAGGTAGCCTCTAAACAAACCACAGGATATCTTTCCTGGTGCGCTCAAAATTAATTTTTAGATTCAATTTCAGAATGTGTACTTGGTCAAATTTGTGTCCAGGTCAAAGGCTCCATGTACTTTGCAGTGGAGTTGGATTTCAAACCTGCCATTTCAAAGCAGGAGCAGGCCTCAGTAATAATCCAGTATGTTAATACAGACGACAACAAGAATGCTACCATCAGTGAGTCTTTTGTTGGCTTCACAGTCGTGAAGGACACAACTGGTAAAGGCCTCACAGAAACACTGACTGAGGTGCTGGTGTAATGGCAAAAATTACATTGAAGCATGCTTCTTAATATTCTTGTTTTATTTCTTTCTCTGTTTCTCTCACAATGCTGGAAGGGAGTTTATCTCATTCCCACATGTAGATTGCGTACACGAAGTCTGGAGACGAATGCGTACAGCCTTTGTTTAGACCGATAAAGGTACAAGGTCACAGAACACTATCTCTATGTGCAGATTCAGTTCTCCCATGCCAGTGGAGATGTAACCAGGGGGTGAAAGTTGTATAGGGGGGAGAGGCGAAATGGCTCCAAGATGTGTCCTGTGTTTCAGACTGTCTTTCTGTGTATCAGATTGCCTGTGAGAAATGCAGAGTCATGTTAAGCCAAGTGTGTGTGTGTGCTGTCACTCTGAAGATGTGTTTAAGCTCAGTGTTTCTGTTCACTCATTGAAGACACTTTTCCACACGGGCTTGCTGTGCCTTTTGTGAAATTGTGTTCCTCCTATATTTGCAAATATACTTAATAAAATACAAAAACCTAACTTGGTTTAGTCTTCGACTGTCTTTATTTTGTTTCATCTTCCTATTTTAAAACATCTACACCTGCTGCCCCGACAAACTTCCACTACACTGGATAACCTGGGGATGGAATTGGTTAACTGTAGGGGGCAGAGCTATGACAATGGTCCAAATATTAGGGGTATACACAAGGGTGTGCAAGCATTGGTACAACATAAGTGTCCAGAGGCACTATTTATCCCCTGCAGTAGCCACAGTCTGAACCTCCTGTTATGTGATGCTGCGTCATCAAACAGAGTGTGTCTAACCTTTTTTGGCACTCTCCAAAGACTGTACACCATTTTTTCGGCTTTGGTGAAGAGGTGGGATATTCTGAAAAAATGTGTGGACATTACACTGAAGCCTCAATGGAAATGGATTGGACATGTAATACGTAGAGAGCAAGAAAACATCACGCGAACCGCCCTTCACTGGACAAAACAGACAAGAGTGGAAATCCTTTGTTGTTGCCCTACATGCCAACAGGCATAATGGGCAGTAAGAAGAAGACACTGAAGCCTCTGAGAGATACCAGGTGGGGAGCAAAAATAGACTCTGTCATAGCTATACTTTCCAGTTAGCGGGGATTCTTAATGCTTTGGAAAAGCTTGAGGAAGTGGAAAAAGCCGGCAAATCTGTCTGAGAGGCAAAGTCGCTGTCTGGCAAGATTGTCAGCATGGAATTCCTCATGTGCCTCTTGGTTTGGTATGATCTATTGTTAGAGATCACCGATGTCATCAAGGCAATGCAAGCAGTTAACTAGAGCCCTGCACGGGACTGTTTTCTTCATCCCGCTCCCGCCAAATTTCTGACCATTACCGCCCAGGTTATGTATGTATTTCAAGGGTTTCAGGAATAGGCGCACAACAATGGCTCGCTAGCGCCCCCTACAAAATAAAACAAAATTGAGCCCCTGCAGTACATTTAACGTAGACTCACAAAACTTGGCACACATACATGTATGTATCATGTCAAGACGTACAAAAAACGTCATTGGAGATATACCCTAAACCCAACAGGAAGTTGCGATTTTGGCCATTTCCACGTCGTACTTTAACGAACTCCTCCTAGAGATTTCATCAGATCAACTTCAATTTTGGTCTGTGCCATCTTAAGACGTTAGAGATGAACAGTTATTAAAAGAAAAACTTTTCGTCATAGGGCATGGCTGTGGCGGGGCCATTTTGTGCGTTTCACCATCGAAACAGGAAGTGGGTGTATTTTGAGTGTACATTGCCCAATTGGCTCAAAACTTTTCATGATTCATAAGACTCTAACTCTAAAGACATTTACTGGACAAAATTGACTCAAAGTCATAGCGCCCCCTAGTGGCAACAGGAAGTAGGCCTAATAGTCAAGGTGCTAGACTTTAACGAACTCCTCCTAGAGATTTCATCCGATGGACTTCAAACTTGGTCTGTACCATCTCATCACCTTAAAGATGAAAAGTTATTAAAAGAAAAACTTTTCGTCAGACGGTGTGGGCGTGGTGGCCATTTTGAGTGTTTAGCGATGAACGGGAAAGTGGCTCTAACTACAGTGTACATTGTCCATTCTGCTTGAAATTTCCCATGATCAACAAAAATACAGGCCTGAGGACATCTACAGGCCAATATTGACTTTTGGTCATAGCGCCCCCCGCTGGCAAGAGGATATCAGCCTTATATGACAAACATCATCTGATTTACATAAATATTTGCACATATTATAACAAACTTATAATGAGTGGTCTACATGTGATATTGAGCCGACCCCTATACTTTAACCATGCTCATGTTATCAGGCCACGCCCCCTTTTATGGCTTTTGAACCATTTAAGGTAGAGTCTTGTTTGAGGTATCATTGAACTCAGCAGAGTCTTGTGTAAGATATTGAATTCAGCAGAGAGTTCACTTTTCATTGGTGATGATTTGCAGTGTCTGAGTGTCGCGCAAATGCACGGCTGCAAGGATCGGCGTCCGCCAGTAACCCTGACGCGCACAGAGGAGAAAGGGCCCAGCTTGCAGCTTTAATTTCATTTGACCCTGAACAACAGAACATTTTTGCGATGTATCGTTCCCTCATGTCTCTCTTTCTGAGCATAGGGGAGACAAACAGGAAGATTTGGGAGTATTTATGTCAAAATTTAACACAGATTGGCAACCAACTGAACAAATTTTGTTATTACAGCCCGTGGCTAAAAGTTCATGAACAAACGAAAAAAGGGTTTTATGTACTGTGGACACAATGAAATGTTCAACTGGTACCATATATATTTTTGTCAAAATTGGATGCTGCAGTTATCCCAGCCCTGCAAGAAGTCCCTAAGACCTTGTGGGCTCAAGGTGAAAATGATCTTGGCCTAATCAGAAAAGTGATCACCCCCAAAACTAATTACAGAACATGCCAACGCCAATATCCCCTGAAAAAGGAAGCAGTGGATGCCATACCATCAGTGTTTGAGTCCCTCAGACAAGCAGGCTTTATCCTGCAATGTGAAAACTAAGTAATGCGCATAGTTATACTTTTTTTCAATAAAATATATAAGAGTCAGCCCATTGAATGACAACTTGCAGAAACTACAATGTGAACTAGAACTGCAAGCAGTTATGACGGGGTCCAAGCTTCCTGGCTGGAGTGCGTGAAAGCGGGACCCAAAGTGTAATGGTAGGAAGGCAAACGTCGGGAAATATCGAGAGGTGTGAGCCGCAAGGTCTGCGGTACATTGCCGTTGCAAATTTCCCATTCACATTAATTGAGTAAAAGGGCCAAAACTGGTCTACTTTGACTATAGTGCCCCCTAATGGCAATCTTTGCCAAATTTGGTACAGACCCTCAGAGTGGCATGCAAAATGAGCATCACAAGTTTTGTGTCAATAGTAATTACTATGGCAGAGAAATTGCAATCGCAAATGTCCCATTTGCATGCATAGAGTTATCGGTCAAAACACATAATCGTTGATTATAGCGCCCCCTAAAGGTCGATCTTCGCCAAATGTTTGCTGATAGCATTTAATCTGGCCGAGATATGATAAAGTTTGTGTTTCGTAGCTAGCTACGAAATTGTGTTTGGTGGTAAATTGCGCATATTTAACATAGCAAAAGTCCATCTGAAGATGCTACCTACCAGGTTTTGTGCAGATCAGTCGCACGGCCTAGGAGGAGTTCGAAAAAGTTGGTTTTGCAAATTGTGTGATATTGCATATTCTTATATTCTTAGCGTGGCCTATATCATCAGATTCAGCACGATTCAAGGAATATGTGGATGTAAGGGTTTCTAATGTGCGATGTGAAATGTGGGAGTTATAGGCAAAAACACGTTTTACGTCATTATAGCACCACCTAGTGGTCCAAATGTGTAATATTTGGTAGGTGACGTCCTTGAACCATTCTACATCTACACTGTAAATTTTAAGTTGCTCACATTAGTATAAGTGGTGAATCCAAACCTGGGTCCCATAGGCCACGCCTACTTTGACAAAATACCCCACTGTAGGTGTGGCCTCAGGAGTGGCCCTAAATTGTACCCTCAAAATTTCTTAAAAATCAGATGAGCCATTCATGAGATATAAAGTTTTGGGACTTGTAGCGCCTCCTAGTGGCCAATTTTCGTAATATTTGGTAGGGAGTCTCAGAGGGTCATGGAAAACAAGAATATAAAGTTTCGCTTCAATAGCATTCATTTTATTTGAGATATGACAAAGTTCGTGTTTTCGTAGCTAGCTACACAAATTTGTTTGTGCGTAATTTGCGCAATTTTCATCCGATAAAAGTTCTTTTGATACATTTTCATCAGATCAGATGCTATATACCCAGTGTCGCACGCTCTAGGGGGAGTTAAAAAAAGTAGGTTTACAATAAATTGTGATTTTTCGTGCATAAAAGTATAGGCGGAAATGGGAGTGGCCTATATCAGGAGATTCAGGTGAATTCAGTGAACGCGTGGATATGTGAATTTTCAATGTGTGATGTACGGTTTGGGAGTTATAAGGCCAAACATATTTTTTCTGCTATAGCGCCACCTAGTGGTGGAAACTGGTGAACTTTTTTTGTCCATGGTCCTTGCAGGGATCTGGACTAGTCCTGAAAACGTTGCTGTTGCTTGGTGAAAACTAAAAGTCTCTGTGCGAACTGATTATTATTTTATTTTTTTAAGTAATTATTGAATCTGTTGAGTATGAAACTGCGTAAGGGAAATAAAATACAATGGTAAGGTAGTCAGAGTTGTGTTAATATATTTAACATTTTGTTTGAATCTAAATTAATTAATTATTTGATAACTACAGTATTATGTTTTTATTACTTAAGCCTGTTGCCCAAAATGTCTGTGCTGATGTCATTGTAAAACGTCTTGCTACAGAAGGCCATGTAGCTATTTTTTTCAAAGTTCCAGTTTGTTTAACAGGAAGTATTTTTTTCTGGGTCATGTGATCACATTTGACAGCAAATCCATCTCACCCAAACATAAAGTAGCTAACAAACATATCATTAAGAAATAAGTCTTGTCATTTTGGGAATGTGCTCCTATTACAGAAAGTTTATTTCTAATTATGTAATTATGGAAGCTCCATTGGTATTCATGGTAAGGGTCTCTGTTCACATCAAGCAATCTCTTGGACGCCCGAAGCTGACACAGCGTTCGTGAATATGAAACTGGCTCTGCAGCCCCCCCCACCCGACGCTGGGACTGCCAGATCCCTCAAAACCGGACTGTTGACGAGTGCAAGGGCTGCATGACCTCTGTGGTGCTGCAAACCCATGGCAAAAAAACTGCGTCCGGTTGCATAATTCTCTGATTAACTCAATTCTGTCACTGTGGGTTTCCCGCGATGCCTCCGTGCAGTGGCTGCCGCTGAGGAAAAAAACATTGTAGGCTACTCAAACGTCACCCTGCTTGTTCCACATTTCGTTTCACACATTTTGTGGGAACAAAAGATCTCTCATTCATGCCAAATGTCACTAACAGATGCACTGTTCTTAACCCTGCTTCTTTTCTCCCCACACCAGATGACAGAGAGGAAGACAATTGTGTTGCAGAGCTACAGGTCGTCTGCACACCACGACCTGACCTCTCTGACACATCTCTCACTAAGCCTGATTTCATTTTTTAATGTTGACATGGGCTTCTCTGTTATATCTGATTCTGATGTTATCTGATCTGGACCTCTGCCATCTCACTTCTCAGCACAGGCAAAGGAGCTCATTTTCCTAAAAGAAGGCTGTAAGGTAGCAGAGGGTAAACCGTGCCTGCCCAGCCATTTCTTTACTCATTTTGCAAAGTTTACACATGGGATAGACCATGTGTCAAAAGGGGGGATGATTAGTTTGATGGAATAACAATTGTTTCACAAAAAGGTTTTTTTATTGGTTAAGTATGATGAAACAACATTGGTTCACAAAAGGATTTCTTTTATTTTTGATCAAAAATACTGTCAGGCATGTGTCATGTCAAAACACTGTAGTAGCCAAAGCCCTACTCACTGAAATAATTCCAAGATGTTGAATTCCAACCAAAATCTCAAGTATAGTAGTTTGCATTTTGTGAATGAAGCCATACAACAAGCTAGCACATAGTACTTAGGCATAGACCTGAGAACACATTGTGCGTATCACCCAGCCAGTGTGGAAACAGTGGAGAGAGAGAACTTCACAGAGAGAAATAACTTCACTTGTCCTTTCACTGGTGTATCTCTATAGGAGAAAAATGGGGCATAGGGTTTTACCATGGTAAGGAGTGGCTTTTTTAGCAGATCACATAGATAACATTACCTATTCCATGTCCCAATTCGCAAACAAGACAATTATAACCCTAACCCTTCAACTCAAAAGCTTCATCGTATGACCCTCTTAAAGCATGAGATGGCACTCGACTATCTATTAGCAAAGACTGGATGGTTGTGTGTTACTCTAAATCTTACTAAGGATGCAGTGTCACTTTGATTCCTGACATTTCTGACATTACCTCTGTCATCCATGCCCTCGAAACAATACGTGATGCATTTGGCCCCTCAGATTCAGCAGGTTATTCATTTAACAAATGGCTGACAGACAAACTAGGTCCATGGGGAGCAATGCTGATTCAATTGTTGATCCTGGTTTTGATTACATTTGGCATTGTGCTGTGTTTTTGCACCTGTACCCTAACCTGCATCAAGGCATTGATGTATAGAGGGATAGGTGACACAGTCTCTGGTCAGGTTGGACAATACCTTCAAATAGAACATCGGCCCCTATTGAAAGACACTCCTGAGCTTTTCCCGAAACTGGACTGGATCCCTTCACCACCTTCTTCCACTAGCAGTGACTCTGAAGAATACATACAATGAGTATAAAGACAAAATCACCTTCCTCTTAGTCTGCTCTACTTCTTAGGATGTCTATGTCCACATAGAAACAAACAACAGTTGCCTTCACACACTCACATTGACAATGACTAAAATTGAATCTTTGTGAATTTTCTGTCTTGAGGTTGGGAACTGTGAAGTGTTGCAGGATACATTGTGCACGGTTGTCAGATTAATTTTCTGTCTCTTTCGAAGATTCCAGAGTAGGCCTAACGTTACCGGTATTTAGTCTCCCATGCCTACCAACCCATTCTCATTCTGAACTCGTAAAATATGGACGCTTGGTCAGGTGCCTTTGTCGTTCTTATTGACGCTAAAAGTCTCCTTTAGTGCTTTAAGTAAACGCACTTGGTTGGGACTATTGCCGTCCCTTTTGACGCAGTTATGTTAAGGAAAAGGTCGTTGGTGGGCTTACGGTTCCGTTACACGCGGGAAGAACGGGACGATTGCATTAAGGAAAGGGTCGTGGGTGGGCGTACAGTTCTGTGACACTGACACTGTGAAAAAAACGACTACAGCAAGCGTGACAAGCAGAACTCGAACCCCGCTCTCCTGGGTGAAAGTCCTGTGCTTGACCCAACCACCTCCTTATTTGGAAATTCGCCCTTACATAATACTCTTTAAATCCTAAATCTAATCTAACTGCTGCTCTCCCCGGTGCGTTACACAAACACACTGAAAGACGCCTTTTTCGTCGCATCAGACGCTGACAGCCACTGTCTAAATGTTCTTATTTTACGAGTTCAGAATGAGAATGGGTTGAACGGGTCAAGCTCCGAGCACTCCTCGCTTTTCATTTTGCACTTTAACTTTAGTGTTGCTTACAGATGAAGCCTGATTAGTTCTAATGCCAAATTGAAATAATTTGACATGTTTTGTTATAGGCTATTAAGCAAATCTTGCCATTGCCAATGAAAAATGCATTTCTGTATCAAAACAGACATATGTCTGACAGCGGGGACGTAGTAAACAAATCAGAACGTAAATTTAAACATCCGCAACGCATATGCTCGAATGCCATCAATGATGATTTATTAATTGTAATGAAAATAAAGTACAAGAAAAAAGTGGGCTACAATAATGTGGTTGCCATGGGGGAAACCAAGGGTGATGATTAGGTTGCCACTTGTCACAATTTGGTCGCAGAGGGCAACCGGGCAACCGTTAATGTCGAGCCCTGATATATATATATATATACACAGTCATGTGAAAATATCAGGAAACCCATGCTAAAGTTGACTAAAAAGAGGAATAAAAAAATCACCTTTTGGAAATTGATCTTAATGCCTTAATTAAAAAAATTAGGACACCAATTTTGTTTGTGAATGAATAATGTATCGTAAATAAATAAATGTTCTTCCTTAAAATACAGGGGGCATAAGTCAGTACACCACTATGTTAAATTCCCATAGAGGCAGGCAGACTTTTATTTTGAAAGGCCAGTTATTTCATGGATCCAGGATACTATGATCATGATAAAGTTCCCTTGGCCTTTGGAATTAAAATAGCCCCCCCACATCATCACATCCCCTTCACCATACCCAGAGATTGGCATGGTTTTATTTCAGTTAGCCTAATAGCTGGTTTGATTTGCATTGAGAGATGATTTTATGGAAAGTACCCCATGCCATTGTTGTGGAAACAAAATAAGCATGGAAACTAAATGCACACTTCCTGCATTACTGCATTACTTCAAATACTAAGTTACTCCTCTAGTAAACTAGTATTCACATGAAATAAAATAAAATATTGAGACCATTCAACAAGCAGCCCTATCACGGGCAGAGTGATAGAGAAAGACAAAGAGGAGCAGATTAACCAGCAGGGCACGCACAGCGTACACACTGGTGTGGAGGTGAATTACAGTGAGTTTTAATGGAATACTGGGAAAGTTTAATAACAATAGGACAAATGAAGTCCAGATTATGAGGCCATTTCAGCAGAGCCAACAGCTTCATATGCCATGGATATGTGAATATGGTGCTGAATTTGCCAGTATTTTAAGACGACAAATGGTTGGGACTTTGTCATGCAGTGACACGGCTGATATGCTTTATGTGAAGCACAGTGTTTTGGTGTCAGCAGAAAGACTTCTCTTAGAAAACTGTATAGTGGTGCCTCTGTCTCCATTCCACCAGACAATCTTGGATGAGCAATATGTTGTCTTCGCTACAGTGTAGCAACTGCAGCTATTCAACTAGCTAAACTCTTCCTAAAAATGACGAGTTGAGTCATAGTAAGCAGTCAAACCGGGGCTGTAGGAGACGGCTGCTTCTCCAGTAGCTCTCCAGATTTTAGCTCTTTTAACCTATTTTATCCTCTCTTTCTATTTTTTTTTTTTACTCTTCTTGCGAAGAGATTGTGTGTTTCATATATATCCTATGGATATTTCTAATTTTAAAATGCAACCAAGAGCCAGCTTTCTCACTTACTCTAGAGAGGAATTGCTGGCTCTGCGCACAAAGGGATGAGCCGGGATATGGCACCCTATCCCGACGGAGCTGAGGAGGAGACCCAGGGGCTGCAAGGCTGGGGCTAAGCTAAAGGCCAAGCTAGCGGAGAATCGGAGGCGCTACAAGCCATCGATTCCATCTGTAATCATGGGGAATCTGAACTCGCTGCCGAACAAGATTGACGAGCTGTCCCCTGTATGCTAATGTGAGGGATGCATACAGAGAGTTCTGACACCACAATCCCTGCCTCACATCACCACAGACCAGGTCAGAGGACAGCTGAGGAAGTTCCGGCCCAGGAAAGCAGCAGGCCCGGATAAAGTGTGTCCGAGACTACTAAAGACCTGTGCTGCAGAACTGGGGGAACCACTACAACGGATCTTCAACCTTAGCCTACAGCTAGGGAGAGTGCCCACCCTGTGGAAGACATCTGCATCGTTCCGGTTCCCAAGAAGAAGCGAGCTGAACGACTTCCGACCGGTGGCACTCACTTCACACCTGATGAAGACGTTGAAACGGCTCTTCCTCAGCCTCCTCAGACCTCAGGTACAACACGCCCAGGACCGGCTGCAGTTTGCATACCAGCCAAATGTTAGTGTGGAGGATGCCATCCTCTACATGCTACACCGAGTTCACTACCATCTGGATAAGGGAAGCGGCACAGTGAGGATCCTTTTCTTGGACTTCTCCAGTGCCTTCAATACCATCCGGCCCCCTATACTTCAGGACAAACTGAACAGGATGGGCGTGGACCCCTATCTGGTAGACTGGATCAAGGATTACCTCACTGACAGGCCACAGTACGTCAGGCTGAAGGACACCATGTCTGACACTGTGGTAAGCAGCACTGGAGCCCCCCAGGGCACAGTGCTGGCTCCCCTTCTCTTCACCCTGTACACCTCAGACTTCTGTTACAACTCGGAACTGTGTCACATACAGAAGTACGCCGATGACACAGCCATCGTTGGGTGTAACAGGGGTGACAGAGAGGAGGAGTATCGGAGTCTGGTGGGGGGTTTTGCTCTCTGATGTCGCACTAACTGCCTACAGCTCAACACCTCTAAGACGAAGGAGCTGGTCATTGACTTTGGGAGGTCCAGACCAAGACCAAGACCAAGACCGTGACCAGTCCTGCTAGAGGGAGCTGAGGTGGAGGCTGTGGAATCATACAAATACCTCGGCCTGTGGCTGGACAATAAACTGGAATGGACAACACACACCAGCCACCTGTACAGAAAGACACAAAGCAGGTTGTACTTCCTGAGGAGACTGCGGTCTTTCAACATCTGCAGCAAACTGCTGTTGATGTTTTACCAGTCTGTGGTTACCAGCGTCCTCTTCTACACTGTGGTGTGCTGGGGGGGCAGCATATCCAAGAAGGACACCTCCAGACTGGATAAACTGATCAGGTGGGCTGGCTCTGTGGTCGGCATGAAGCTGAACTCACTGGTGACGGTGGCAGAGAGGACACTGGACAAACTGCTGGACATTACTGACGATGGCAGCCACCCCCTGCACACCGTCATCAGCAACCAGAGGAGCCTGTTCAGTGGAAGGCTGCTCCTTCCCAAGTGTAGGACCAACAGACTCAAGAACTCCTTTGTCCCTCATGCCATCATACTCTACAACTCCTCACTCGGGGGAGGAAGAAATAGAATAAACAGGGTAAAGAGGACAGAACAGAACAGGAACTAAGGGAAAGAGTGGTAGCCACTCACTCATTCACTGTGCAATAAATTAATAATCTACTCACATACATACCTGGACACTCTAACTGTTCTTAACTGCTAATTTATGCTAAATGTCATTTATTTATTAACTGTACAATAACACAATACCATACACAGTAATAGTTGTTTACTGTTTGTTTGATTTTTGTAAAAAATATTTAGCTAAAAGTTTATTGTCATTGTTATTCTTATACTGTATTTTTTTCTATACTGTATTTTTTATACCTCTTTATTTAAAGAGTGTTTTATATGCTGCAAAAAACTACTGCTGGAAATCTAATTTCCTTGCAGGAGTCATCCCAAAAGGATCAATAAAGAGAAGTCTAAGTCTAAGTCTATCAAATGCCTTTTACTGTAAATATGCATCTTAACATTTACATTATAATTAAAACATCAACTTACGACATGAGGTCACTAGTACTACTAAACGAGGAAATTAGTGTGTTTTAGTTAGGGTTGTCAATCGATTAAAAAATGTAATCTAATTAATTAATCGAAATGAATCGCATACATAATTAACGGTGCCTGAACAGAAGAAAAGGAAAAAAAAAAGGGTACTAAACAACAGTCGGTGACATTAAAGAACGGCTTGTTTATTGCTAAGGCCATATGGTCAAAATTAAATGATTTAATAATAATGTATAACAATAACAATAACTTATTTCACTAGTAAATTGCTGTTGAACGACCAAAACAACAACCAGATAGGAAAAGGACATTTACAATAACTTCAAATGCACCACGAGGCTGTAGTTTACCAGTTTCATTGAACGCACCGGCTATGTTGTTTCTCCGACGGCAGCTGCAGATTGTTAGATACCAGTGTTGAATCCTCTACAGTAAAACACAGTCACACTTTACACCGTTTAGCGTTAGCTGTCAGCATTTTAACCGTGTTTAATCCAGCTACTAGCTAGCGGTAGGCTAACGTTAGCTGCTGTTGAGTATAGTGTTAACTAGTGTCACATACAGCGGGGTTTGTGTTTCCTGTAACGTCTGTTGTTACATGTTTCAGAGCATCAGAGAGAAGCGCAGACATATCAGTGGCACCAGATTTTCGTCTGTATGCAAACGTCAATATGGAATGGATTAATCTGTGTTAATTTTTTTAACGTGTTATTTTTTCTCAGATTAATTAATCGAAATTAACGCGTTATTTTGACAGCCCTAGTTATAGTACATCAGTCCTTAACTAAAAGTAATACGACTTTCGAGACTGGCCTGAGGAAAGTCTTTGAAGATCCCTGAACTGTGGTCCTTAATTCCACCTTCCTCACTTTTCCATCTTTTCCAGGAAAGGTCTTTGTGATTATAGCCGTTGGCCAGTGGTTACGGGCAACTTGAGTGTCCTTAAGAAGGACAATGTCTCCCTCCTGAAGGTTTTGGTAGGACTTGTGCCATTTCCTCCTGCAAAGCAAGGTGGGCAAGTACTCACGACTCCAACGATTCCAGAAGCTGTTGGCCAGAGATTGAACTTCTGAATCCACTGCTTGGTGAGGAGGTCTTTGTCTGTAAAGTCCCCTGGTGGGGGAGGGACTCCCACTTTCTGAGTTAGGAGCATTGATGGTGTCAAGATGAATGGATCGTCAGGATCATTTGAAACTGGGATTAGTGGCCTCGTATTTAAGATTGCTGTGACTTCTGCCATTAGTGTGCACAGGACATCGTGAGTTAAGCGAGTGTACTGTTCAAGGAGCATTGAATCCAGAATTCTTCGGGCCAAACCGATCAGGCGTTCCCAAGAACCACCCATGTGCGAGGCGTGTGGGGGATTGAACTCCCAAGAACACCCTTCTTGGTTAAGATACGTCAGCACAGTTACATCTGGTTGGTCTTTGCCCATTCCAAGTTCTTTACAGGCCCCTATGAAGTTTGTGCCGCAGTCTGATCTCAGTTGTTTGGCTTGTCCTCTTATTGCAAAGAAATGCCTTAAAGCAGTGGTTCCCAACCTTTTTTCCTTGGTGCCCCCCCTACTTATGTCTAAGAAAAGCTGAGCCCCCCCTCCGAAACCGAAGTTGAGGTAACTCTCGAGATAGAGCCTTACTTTCTTTTTTGATACAGAGGAGTTATCAGCACTTTTACGTTTCTCCGCCATGTTTCATTCATAAAATAGTGTTGCTGTGGTGGCAGGAAAAACGAAGATGATAGCAGCTAGCAGCTGACCAGATGACAGCAAGGGCCACAGGTTAAGAGGTCCCGGAGGTTTGCCCTACTAAGTAGCCTGCCTACAATTTTAAGCGAGAACAAAAATACATAGTTTTTATGCAGACTTTTGTATACATTATATATTCTAGTGTATTATCATAATTTGTTTAACATGTGCAAATATTTTTTTTTTTTACCTCAACCTCAAACCAGATAAAGACTTGCGCACCCCCTGTGATCTTTGCCGCCCCCCTGAGGGGTCCCCGGACCCCAGGTTGGGAACCACTGCCTTAAAGCATTGATGCAGCCTGATGTGTCCATTGAGTCAATGACCTCGATGTGGACAGCCCTGGAGCTCATGCAGCAGAACATTATGGCCCACCGCTTGCTCTCAGCTTGCCCCCCTCTTGTCCGTCTGGTGCAGATGATTCAGGGTCCGAAGACATCCAAACCCACGTATGTAAAGGGAGGGCAGGTCTTAAGGCGTTCTGGAAGTTGAATGACTTGATTAGTTCTGGTTCGTTGGAAGTTTTGTAGAGGAAGTTGGGCCCTGTAAACCACGTTGTTTCTGGCAGACGTGAAGCAGGAACTGACCGTGATGCATGGTCAGCAGGATTTTCCTCTGTGTGCACATAGTGCCATTGTTCAGGTCTTGTGGATTGGTGAATGTGCTGAACTCTATTATGCACTTGGACATAGAAACGTTTGCTTTTGTTGTAGATATAGCCAAGAACAACCTTGCTGTCACTGTAGAACTTGGTTGAATCCAGCTTAACATCCAGTTCATTGTGAATTAGCTCTGCCATTTCCACGGCCAAGACGGCCGCACATAGCTCGAGTCTTGGAATGGTTGGTTCAGACTGAGGTGCCAGTTTTGACTTTCCCATAACAAATCCAATTTGAATTTGTTCGTCTTCTTGTATGGCCCTCAAGTATGCTACAGCACCGATGGCTTTCGTGGACGCATCAGAGAACATGCAGAGCTCAGTTTTCACCGCTTTGGCCAGAGAGGCTGCTGTGTATGCCCTTGGTATGTGAAGGAGCTTGAGGTCCTGGAGTGAGTCTCTCCAGGCATCCCACTTACTCAATTTGTCTGCAGGTAGTGGTGTGTCCCAATCAGAAAGCTTGACTGTGAGTTCCCTGAAAAGGGCTCTTCCTTGGATATTGACCTGGGCCACGAACCCAAAGGGGTCAAAAACACTGTTTACCGTGGAGAGGACTCCACGGCGAGTAAACGGCTTCATATCAGTTGAAACAGATGGTGAACATGTCCTTTGTTATCTCCTATAGAAGACCCAGGCTCCGTTGAGTGTGTGCAGCTTCTCCACTGAGGTCTACATCTTTCACGGCCCCTGTACAGTCTTATGGTGGGAAGGCTTGCAAGACCTCTTTACTGTTTGAGGCAAACTTGTGAAGATGGAGGTTAGACTCGGCAAGTGAAGTCTGGGTTCTGCTTAGTATGTCGATGGCTTCCGCATCCATTGGCATAGAATGAAGGCCATCATCGACGTAGAAGTGACGCTTAACAAAGTTGACTGTGTCTTCCCAATGTTCTTAGGAACCCTCTCTGATAGCTCTTCTAAGTCCATAAATGGCTATGGCATGCCGAAAACATGAACCTTCTTTCTGAAGTCTATGACATCTTTGGTCACATCGTTGCCCCTATACCACAGCAATCTGAGGTAGTTCCTGTGATCTTCTCGTACCACAAAACAGTGAAACATCTGCTGTATGTCCGCTAGGACAGCAACCTTTTCCTTCCGGAACCGCAACAGAAGTCCCAGAAGTGAGTTGTTCAGGTCTGGGCCTGTGAGGAGCACATCATTGAGAGAAACCCCTGAATGTTTAGTACTTGAGTCAAACACCACCCTGATTTGACCTGGCTTTTGTGGATGGAACACCCCAAAGGTTGGCAGGTACCAACATTCTTTGTTTTCTTCCAGCGGTGGTGCAACCTCAGCATTGTCGTTCTCCAATATTTTCCCCATGAAGGCTACAAACTGCCATTGCGTATTTGGTTTCCTACTCAGACTTTGTTGGAGTGATGCAAAGTGCTGCACTGCTTGTTCGCGGTTGTTGGGTAAGTATTGTCTTGGTTGTCGGAATGGGAGTGGAGCTACCCAACTTTGTGACTCATCCCTGAAGACTTCCTCGTCCATAAGCTTCAAGAAAACCTTGTCTTCAAATGAGGATGCCAACCTGTTGTTGTTTTCTGTGTGATTGAAAACAGTTTGTCCCAACATCTCTTCTGTAACCTTGCTGGATATGTGTCTTGCCCCCCTGCTACAAGGAACCATTTCTTTGACTTGTAGGAAACTGGTGCAAGGTCAAAGGAGCGAGGGACGGCCATTGTCAAGCACAGCCATCTTGAAGGTGCTGACTGTAGGCATGTGTGCGTCCTCCAAGCAGACTTCTCAAACTAGCACCCAGCTAATCTTGGAAAATGACCTGCTGACTTGTCCTGCTCCACAAACTTCGGTACGGCTTGTGCTGACGATGGCTTTGGTGTCACTGCTCTCTTCTCCCTCCCCACCGTTGTGTGGTGAGGTTGAGGGAGCCTTGTCTTGAGGTGCAGGACCCGGATGCATAGCAGCGTCGTGGTAGGTGCTATCACACTCTGTACACTTAACCGTAGTTGGACAGTCCTTCGCTAAATGAGTAGTTAAACCACAGCATTTGAAGCAGATTCCTTTTGCCTTGAGAAAGGTTTTTCTTTCTTCTAGGTTTCTGGCTCTGAAGACTGCATCGCCTGAGTGGTTGAGGTTTACCATGTATTGGACAGGTTTTGTTTGGATCACTGGTACCTTTTAGAATGTTTGTGTTTGAGTGTGTTGAGACAATATCTGTCTTTTAAACTGAAATAGGGGTTTGGTTGCTTTTAAAGCAGGGCTTTTCAGGCTTTGCGGGTAAGCCAGTAGTACCTTGAAGAGCAAAGCTAGGGTCATTCCTTTTCCGTGCCTCATAGTGTATAAAACTTGCAAAGAACTCAAATGGAGGAAATCGTCCATTAATTTCATCCTTGTGCTTTGAACCGGCAGATACCCACTTTTCTTGAAGACCATAAGTAGTGTTGGGTACCGAAACCCGGTTCCACTATGGATCCGGTTCCTACGCAAACCGTAGTATTCGTACCGGATTAGAACGCACATTTCGGTTACTCATTTCGGTTCCGACTAAGATATTTTCCCTCTGTCGCTCCGGACAGCGGCAGACTCTTTTTTTCTTTCTCCCTTTTCTGCCGAGTGGCGCACGTGCCCACTCGCAGTGTGAAGCGCGTGTCTGCGCTATACCCTCGACACGCACTCTACAATCACTGCTCATAGACGGCTTTTTGTACACGCTCTGAAACGAATGTAAAAATATCACACTTTCTCTGTAGTCTACTGTTAGCTAGCTATCGTAAATGTAGGCTACTTTTAAAATGCCATATTTTCCCTCTGGGCTCACCAAAACGGACGTAAAGACATATTAACCATTCACTGCACGTGATCGCTAATAAACATATTACACTTGCTCTGTTAGTCTACCGTTCAGGACAAGACCCTGTAGCCTGGTGGTGGGGATGGCGGGACAGCCTCCCCAAATTGTTTGCCCTTTCAAACTCATACCTGTGTGTACAGGCCTCTTGGACACCATCTGAGAGAGTTTTCTCCTGTGCAGGACATGCCATAAGTCAGGAGAGGTGTAGCATCTTGCCAGAGAAGGCAAATATGGTCATTTAATATGGTCACTGCTAAAGTTAAAGCTGGTTGGCATATCAACTCAACATTTATTTAGTTATTTGTTAATAGTGTAACTGTTATTTGTTAAATTATTGTAGACTTAGGTTTACTTATTATATATTTAAGTACTTTAAAATGTTAATACATTGTTACATTTAAATCATTTTCAATGAAAAAAAATTCCATAAAAGAGCCTTTCTTTGATGTTATTTTTCAGTTTTTCAAGAATCGGTTTAGGAATCGGTTAGGCATCGGAATCGTAAAATTTCAAACGGTACCCAACCCTAACCATAAGGCAGTTTTGCAACTATGGGTTCGATCTCTCTTCTGCTTCAATCTGCTGCCTCACGATAACTAGCAAGCGCTTCTAGCTCAGCATCCTTTCTTACCTTGTCCTGCTGCAATTCGAACTCAATAGCTGCTTTCTCTTTCTTCTCTTTCTGCCTTTTCTTTCTGTAGCTTAGCCTCCTTAGCAGCTCTTTCTAACTAAGATTTAGCTTCTTGGTCCACAAATGTAGCGCGTGCTTTAGCTGCCTCCGCTTTAGCTGCCTCCGCTTTAGCACGAGCACATGTTAATGAGCCAGCTGATGAAGTTGAAGACTGTGAACTTCTTTTACTAGCCACTGAATCCCTGTCGCTTTGTTTACCATCCATCTTACCACGATGTACAACACCAGCCTTCTTTGTCTTTTCACTATGTTGTCTTCACTACAGTGTAGCAACTGCAGTTATTCAACTAGCTAAACTCTTCCTGAAAATGACAAGTTGAGCCATAGTAAGCTTCTTAAGCTGTTTACTGTGGCTCTGAAAACTGTAACAAAACACAAGATACAAAACTGTTAAATCCTATGTAAATATATGTAAATAAAACGTCAAATGCCTTTTACTGTAAATATGCATCATTAACTTATGAACTTACGACATTGCCTCTGCAGCATTTACGATAAGGATTGCAATGGATGACGAAAGCATGTTGGCTGATTCTACCATCTTTCTCAAACCACTAACAGGAAACGAAGCCCTGATCCTGGAACTACTTAGGCATGAAACCATTTCAAAATAAAAACTCTTACAAAATAAAAGCCTATACAATATTATGCCTAATGCCTAAAAGGCGACACAAGCAAGACCAAAGAAAAGGTCACTGTAGTCATGCCACTATGCACAGTGGTTGAGCTCTAGGAGACTGTGAATGAATCATGGAATGCACTTCTACCTTTGTGGCAAAGCCTGATTAAAACTAATTGTTGAAATAAATTGTTTTGTGTATCTTTTTTACATAACATTGGTCATTGCTAATGACATACACAGTAATTCATCTAGCATAGGCCTACTTTCATTTAATAAATCAATTCAAACTAAAATGTAAGAGTCTATAATTAGGCTATACTGAGCCTGATCTATTTATACCAGAGATTTTCTTAAAATGAAGTTAATACCTTTTAGAAAAATGTCACCTTGGGTAAAACTCCCCCTATTGCTACCCTGATTTGCATTTGTATAGCTCACAGCATTGTTCCACGACAATCTACAGTACCGCTTACTAACGAAAATCCCATTTTTGAGTGAAGAGGTTGAGAGCGAGGGAGACATGACCGGTGCGCAGCAGTGTCTACCTGCGAGCAGAGAAAGACATGCAAATACATTTATTGTGCAGGAAATAGGTTTTTGTTTACTCAAATTAAATTATTTTTTGCGAGTGTTAATTTCAGTTCAAAATGCAATGTAATGTGCTTGCAAAATATAGTTCTCTGTGCACAAAACATACAATTACTCGCTCCGGAATGAGACACTTATATAACGCCATACAGCACCGGTCCTTGGCATGAGGCGAAATTGGCGGTCGCCTTGGACGCCCTCCAAAAATAATAATAATAGTAATAATAGTAATAATAATAATAATAGTAATAATAGTAATAATATTAATAATAATAATAATAATAGTAATAATAGTAATAATAATAATAATAATAGTAATAATAGTAATAATTAGCGGCACCGATTGGCGCCCTCTGCTGCAGCAGCTTGAAAGTGATAAATGGACAAATAAAAATTAAATGAACAATACCAAACCCCTGTCTCCTCATTTGACCCGGCTGGCACTTGCGGTGCCGACTTGCTTTCTTACCAAGACCCACCCTGCAAAGCATTCAAGCGCTATGATTGGCCAGGCAGCTATGCTTGCACGAGGTAAAGAAACCAGATTTGTTCAGGTCACGTCAGGACGACAGCAAGGTCAACAAGACGACAGAAATGTTTGGTCACATGACAATTTTGGCCCAAATGGAGCCCCATACAGTAGTTTCACCACCAAGGACAGAGTAATAAAACCAGTAATTATTGTACATGTGTGTGTTGTTTCTGTGCAGGTGGGAATTGTTAAGCCCATACTTAGATGGATTCCATCAATAATTACGAGTGAGTACTTATAGACTTCCACCCTTAAAGGTGATACTATACTTTTTTCTTGCTTTTTATATGCACGTTGTCGTATTGCTAATTGTATTTTTATTTTATTTCCTTTCACTCCTCTGTTGTTATGTAATGATTGTGCTCTCGAAAACGAGGTGATACATCTCAAGGGGCTTATCCTAATAAACAAACGTTAATCTGCATCTGTGTGTGTGTTTGTGTGTGTGTGTGTGTGTGTGTGTGTGTGTGTGTGTGTGTGTGTGTGTGTGTGTGTGTGTGTGTGTGTGTGTGTGTGTGTGTGTCTGTGTGTGTGTGTGTGTGTGTGTGTGTGTGTGTGTGTGTGTGTGTGTGTGTGTGTGTGTGTCTGTGTGTGTGTGTGTGTGTGTGTGTGTCTGTCTGTGTGCAGTCTGGTTTAAAAAAGGAATCCATCTGCCTGATGGACTAGACTTCACTCAGACAAAGATTGACTATTATAATTTGAGTGTTTCTGTAAAACTTCATTATACTACATACTACACTATGATACTGCACTGTGTTATAACTGTACTACAGAGACTGCCCCCCCCTCCCCCCCACACCCAAAACCCCCCCAGAAGTGGTATGTTCCAGCATCATTCTGACCTATATTTAGGTTTCTAGTGGCAGCGCCCTCTGGTGGCCGTAGTAGAAACAAACACGACTGACGACGTTTGACAAAACTCAGACTCAAAAAGCCATATCACAAAATTTCATCTCAGACATTTATTTACTATTTTTATCATAAATTACACAACTTTGTGAACTCATTTCAAGCACCGAAACAACTTGTACAACACATCACAAGTTAAGGTTTGTTTTCTAAAAGAGATTTGAGGAATTTCAGAAAGCAATCATCAACGTTTTCAGATTTAGCCCCCCAAATTATGTCTTTACACGTCGCTCTACTATGACTTTTTATGACTTTTTGTCATACTGTATTATGACTTTTTGTCATACTATAGTATGACTTTTTGACATACTATACTATGACTTTTTATGACTTTTTGACATACTATACTATGACTTTTTGACATACTATATTATGACTTTTTGACATACTATACTATGACTTTTTGACATACTATATTATGACTTTTTGACATACTATATTATGACTTTTTGACATACTATACTATGACTTTTTATGCTGCTGCATAAAATCAGAAATGTGGAGGAATTACCCTGGATCTGACTCTTAAAGAAATTTAACCTCATCCCTAAAAAGGTCTCTTACCATCTAGTCATCAGATTCCTACTTAGATGATTTTTTGGACAGGTTGACACGTTTTAAATGTTTAATTTCATCACTGTCTGTGCACAGATCTGTCCGTTTATACTGTTTTATTTATACTTACTGTGATTGTCGATCTGATACATTAACAATAAAGTTTTTTGAAAAGAGTTATTTCTCAGGATATCGCTCGTGGTGCCGCTGATATTTGAAAACAGAAACGGCAGACGTTCGAGCGTAGCGTCACTGTGTCCACACTTTTTGGCTAACGTTCTATCACAATATCTGTTCAAATAAAAATATAAACGATATATTAATGTTTTCATTTAATTTAATGGTGTTAAACTAAAGTGTAAGTTCTTACCTTTCTAACGGTATATTGTTTTAACAATTTACTTAAGCTTTTACTTCATAAGAGTTGGCTAAAGTACGCTAACACCGCTGAATTAGCCTTACGCTACCCTTGGCCATAACCGGACACCCCTATCTCCTTGCTGTAAACAACGGACGCTGCTGGTTTTTTATTAAGTCGCATCAATGCTGTCAAAACTTCGGGGATCATACAATCATATATACTGAATTATACAATAAAAGCATGTAATTGCTGTTTTGAGCCTATATCACCACCTGCTGGATGTTTTGTTAAACTACAAATTCTCATTTTCGATCACTTACAACTATTGCATGAAAATAAGCAATTATGAACATACATACATTATATAGCTATATATATATATATATATATATATTAAATATATGCAGTAAAATACTATTATTACAAAAAGTGTGTAAGATTTATAGTAAAAAAACAAGTGTTCATGATTGTTCAAAAAGTATTGAGAAGATGATAAATAATAATTTAACAACAAAACATTAAAAAAATTTAAAAATAAATACAAATAAAGTAAATGTCTGAGCACCAAAAACACCAAAATTCATTATTGTTCAGCTCCTCCTCCCAGCCGACACAAGTGGTGTGAAACCATTTTTGGCAGTTGTCCAGTTGGCAGTTGGACCCATACACCAATCCCTCTGGAGGCTCTGGAGGTTCGGATTCCCTGCACCGGCCACACCGCCAGACTGTCGGCTCCAGCCTCCTCTTTGCAGCGGTGTGACCTATTCACAAAAAGAAAAGTGTTTTAAGAATATATATATTATAATATAATAATAATAATAGCTTGGTATGCAAAGGCTTAACATTGAGTACACTACCGGTGGATGTCGTGGGTCCAACAGACAGGGAGGAGGAGGAGCTGGTTCTTTCTGCTGTATAAATAAAAATGTTTTGTTTACTTTTCACCATGACTAATGTCACTAACATAAATATAAATGTTGCTTGTTTTTAACAGATTATATTAAGTATTTACAGTGGGAGGGAGAGGAAGAAGTGGACGCCTGGCACAATCCTGCGCCCGATGTGGAAGGCTCTAAAAGAATAATAATATTTTAGGTTAAACAGGATTATTACAAGTATTTTGACTGATTGATAGAATTTGCTGACCAGGAGATGGAGGATGGTGGTGTCCCTCTGTAGGCAGGCTCGTCCGGGATGGTCTGAGGCTGGTGGCAGGCAGCCAGGGACCGTGGGAGGAACAAGAGGGGGCAGAGGGTGCTGAGGGACCAGCGATGGAAATGCTGGAGCTGGTTGCTGGCGCAGCACCGGGGGGCCGAGTTCTTCGGTGGCTGGGGCCGGAGCCGCTTGGCAGGGTAGAGGAAGTGACTGCCGGGCCGGTGTTTCTGGCCCGCTGCTGCTCTCGGTCTCTTCTGGCCAGAGCTTGGGCCTCCTACCTTGCAGCACGGTCCTCCATCTCCTCGATGGTGTCGGACATCTCCTGGGCTGTCAGTATCCTGGCCTTGGTGACATTCCTCCTGACCTTGCCAGTGCTTTTGGTGTAGTTTATTTCGGCCAGGAGGTGGGCCAGGTCTACTGTTATCCGGCTTGATGTAACCAGGGGGTGGGTGAGGTAGGGATTGGGAGAGGAAGATGGATTCTGGGGTGGGAGTGGGGGTGTTATGGGGTGGGTAGGTGGACTCTGGGGTGGGGTATTATAGGGTGGGTAGGTGGATTCTGAGGTGGGGGTGTGGGTGTTATGGGGTGGGTAACATCAGGCCCAGCCCAGGAAGCTGTCGATGGGGATGGTGGAGGTGGTGGGGAGGTCCCACGCCCGGACGGCATGAGCCATGACCAGTCAATGGCCATCGGGTCCAGAGGGTAAAGGCCACTCTTCCTAAACCCAGCCACCACAAGCCCCCGATCCTTCACCCTCTGGTATGAGTCCCTTAGGACCCTTGAAAACTCCTTCTTGGAAACCATGAAGGAGTGGTTCACTGCCGACAGATCTCCTCTAATACCAGAGAAATCTTTCTTCAAGGGTCCGAAGAAACTCACATTCAGTGGCTGAAGGATGTGAGACATATGTGGTGGCAGGCAAAGGAGAATGAACCCCTCCCTCTGTGCCGCCCGGACAAGCTGCTGATCCAGGTGGGACATGTGGCCATCCATCACGAGCAGCAGCGGACGGTCCTGTGTGGCAAACTTCAGGAAGTGCATGACAAACCACTTCCTGAACAGCTCACTGTCTATGTACCCTGCCTGCGACTTCCCGTAGAGGGCATTGGGAACCCCTACTTTGTTGTAGGGCCCCCCTGGATATCCCCCCTTGTAGATAATAAATGGGGGGATATCCTCCCCAGCCGCGTTCAGGCAGGCCAGGACAGTGATGTGTTCCCTCGTTCCCTTGGCCTGCCTGTATGCATGCTTGGTCCCCCGGGGCACGATGATATGCCATCTGTTGGAGTCCAGCTGAAACCCCGTCTCGTCGCAGACGGGGTTTCTCCCTCAACACATGCTCCTCCAGGGTGGTGGTGAGGAGCCTGAAATAGTCCTCTATGGACCCCCTCTTAGCACAGGATGCCCTCCCACGGTCAATGAAGTCTGGGGTCTGGGAAGTTAGGCGTTGTTTTTGTCGTTCCCTGAAGTTTATTCACCACGTCTGGCCAAGCGCGTTCCTCTGCGTATCCTTGTGGCAGAGGTTGTAGATGGCAAGAGCGTGGGCCAGGACCTGAGGCTTTGTCAGTGGAAACCCATGCAGAGCAGAGTACAAACAGTACTCCACCAGGGAGTCTTCATCTGCATGGGTGAGGAGTGACCTCCGACAGATGCAAAAATCGGAGGCCACCTTTCCTTCGGTCGCTGAGGCTGGACTTAGGGACCCCAAACTTCATGGCTGCCTGCCGTGGAGAGAGCCTGCCTGCTTCCACCTCCTGCTTGGCCTGGTCAACAGCTGCTTGGGTCCACTTTCTGGTCTTCCTCTCCCTCTTCCTCATCTGCCTGATGTTGGGCATCTGCAAATGCACATACATTTTTCTTGTTATATAAATACATTAAAATTCAAAATTAGGTTAGGCATGTCATGTCTTGTTTAATAATAAGGTTGATAAAATAAATAAATTGCCACATTACATGGACACAAAAATACTTACTTTCAACCAAAGTGTCAATTTCTATTATCCACCTTTTCTTTGGGCATCCTGATGCTCCTGACTCTCTTTACATTCATGGTTTACTGTAGGAGGTCTAGCAGGACCACAGTGTAGAATTACTCTGTTACTGTGTGTGTGTGTGTGTGTGTGTGTGTGTGTGTGTGTGTGTGTGTGTGTGTGTGTGTGTGTGTGTGTGTGTGTGTGTGTGTGTGTGTGTGTGTTCAGGACAGCCGTCGTGTCCAGAAGATTCTGGGTCGTCAGCTGTTTGTTCTGGACGCCATGATGTCTCTACTGGAGGGTCTGGAGTCTGCCCAGCAACTGATGACCCCCCCCGCACCACCACCAGCGTCTGTGGACAATCTCAATGTTTTTGACGCTTTTCACAATGTCTTTGACGCTTTTCACGATGTTTTTGACTCATGACGTTCTTCCAGGTGTTGACGGGTTTTTTTGCCGCTCACTGTAAACACAGCACACACACACACACACGCACGCACACACACATGCACACACTCACACACACACATACACACACACAGACACATGCACACTAAGGCATAGATAGATCCGACTTGGGTTCGGACAGCTATTTAGAAATGATGGTCGGGTTCGGACAGATATTTAGAAATGATGGTCGGGTTCAGGTCGGGCTCGGTCACATCAGCGCGATAAGGCATTTGTTGTAAAAAGGTGCTGCGCAGGGGCGGATCTAGAAAAATATTTATGGGGTGGCGAGAGGGGGGCAGGAATTTTTGAGGGGTGGCAACATATGGCAGGCGTATATATACTGAATTTTATCACAGTTTGATATAAATAGTATGTACACAATACAAAAGGGCACAGGCTGCCATTTACAAACTCATACAGACACACTTAATCTCATGCAATCAATATCTTGCATTTGATGTTTATATTAGTTCATATTAGGAATAAGTGACCATACAATGTGATCTCACTTAATAGGAAATAGAAGTATGATAGAAGTAAGGGGCATCATCACAGGAAAGGCATAAAGGTAAGACACAGGTGATGAGTGGCAGATGTGTGAGAGGGGAAGCAAACAGTTTTTGACTGTGTGAGAGAGGCAGCGTTGCAAGCTGCATTTCTACAAGATTAGGAACTGTCGTTGATTAGTTATAACCATCAGACTGTGTTAACACACACTAACATTTTAGCCTGGGAGAGTATTTTTAGGTTCATTTGTTTAATTTTTTAATTTAATCTGAGCAATAGATCTAAAATACATTCTACACAAAACATAAAAACTCATCTCCCCATCTCATCACACTTTCACATTGACAACTTTCCCTAATAATTCATATTTAAGCAAACATGAATTTTTATAATATTTATTTGATGTCTAAGCAATGTCTCTTAAATTTTATAAAAATGTCCGTCTTTGTCATTTGTTGTTCTTATTCATATGTAACTTGCAGGTAAGTATATATGCAGCAACAATCATACCATGTGGAGCAGCTCGACTGGAGCTCGTTGGTGATGGCCCAGCCCAGGCACTCTGCTTTCCCTTTCACTGTCTGAGCCCTGCACGGTGTCTTGTCTCTCGCTTTCTCCCTCCTCATCTTGGTGATGCTCTCCCTCCATATCTTCACCTCTGTGGTGTTCTCCCACCTCCTCCTGTCCCTGGTCGCCTTGGCCTTGTATTCTCTCTCTGTCACCTTTCTGTTGCCCTTTTCTCTCCACCTCGTCTTCGTCTTCTCTCTCTCCTTCCACCTCATCTTCTCCGTCTACCTTGCTCAGTTGTTCATTTTCTATTTCTCTCGCCTTTCTCTTTGGTGAGAAAAAAAAACTACATATGCTACCTTTCCTCTTCATTTTTGTAAGATTTAAAGTCATTTTACAATGTTTTCCTTGACAGACGTTGAGTCAATATTAGCTTTTGTAGCCTACTTTACACAGAACAAACGTCAGACCGAAGTAACATTATATGTATAGTTAGCAAAATATTGGCTAATTATGCTTTTGTTATAATTTCATTTCTTGATAGATAGTTAATCCGTTTTGACCTCTTTCCTCCTGTGTCTCCTTTCCTCGCGACTCCTGGCTCCCTCGCTTTGCACCACTCAGTTTTCCAAACAAATCCAACACAGTCTCACTCCCTACTCGTCAAATGTATGCCGCATGGTCAAGGAACCCTGGCGTTCATTTTCAACGCCAGGGGGGTACTCGTTGCGTTATTTTTCGATGAGGAGGTCCGTCAGATAGACATTCATGTTAATCCCTCACCGTCAGATATTGACGAAAGAAAAAACACGCCCCACAGTTTTATCATTGGTATTTTTAGCCCAATAACCGCTGTTTTAATCAACATTATTCACCAGATATTATCATGGTTAATATGTATTTCTTTTAATGTTATTATTCGGTCTATTTCCGCCAGGGAAGCTGGGTTGCTTGTTTGTTTATTTATATTTTTTTAAACTATAACGCTACATCTATCAACATTTATTTAGATGTTATCATAGTATACCTTTTTTTATTTTAATAATATTATTTTGGTCTTATTACCGGTGAAATATTGCAGTAGCCTATAATGTTATAGGCTACAGAACTTTACAATAAGATCCGAGCTGGGCGCATTCAAAGCTGATATCCCACAATGCAATGCGGGCATTCATTTTAAAGAAACAGGCAGCGATCAGTGGGTTTTTAACGCCAGTATCACTTCAATGTACATATATACAGTCAGTGGTTTAGTCAGCAGCAACAACACGTTGATCAGCTTTGTTCCAGTAAGTTATACACCGTAATAACGTTTAAAACGTTTGCATTATTAGTTATTTTAAATGAATTACTTTTCTGAAATATCAATTTATGGTAGGCCTAACATATTAATTATTATATTCAGAAGATGATCCTCATATCAATCACTATGGTTACAGCTTGTAGCCATCCTACTGAGACTACCTTTTCAAAATTAAGAAGGAAGTTTTAGGAAGCATTTTCAGGAAATTAAAAAGATAATCAGATTGTTGCTGAGGTTTTTGTTCACAGAGTAAGATGTACTGTATATAGCTTTGTATATACAACATGTGTTTTGGCATTTTTGGCACACTTCTACCTCAGCCTATACACAGCACACAGACACAACTCACACATCTCATTCAACCATTTCACCAGCTGAGGAAAGGGTCGTGACATGAGTCAGAGGCTATCAGAGGTCAGAAATGATGAACCAATAATCAGCTCTGCTCCTATAGACACCTTGGTGTTCATGTGGACAACACCTGGCTGGAAGGCCCGTGTTCAAAGTGTGTGTTATCATTTAGAGCAGACACTCACGGTGAATCAGAGGGTTTATGTTATACAAGGCTGCATTACAGAGCATATTCATATGACTGTCATGAAGGTTGTGAAGAAGAATAGAAACTAGTCTCTCCAGGCAAGCCCAGATAATATGGTCTGATCTGTCTTTATTCTCCATGCCAAGTATGAGCTCTTATTCTCTGGCAGAAGACATGGGTACCCCAATCTAAACTTAACATTTCTAAACTATAGGCCTAATTTGGACCTACCTCAATTCAAACTTTAAATAATATTGCTTGAGGTTGCGGGTGTTGTGCAATAGCTTCATGATATAATGCATGTATGGTTGTGTGTAGGTCTTGTCACTGTTTGTGAAAGATGAGTAATAGATTGTGGCTGTGTGATGTGCTTCAAAAAAACTGAACTGAACTAAAAACTACAACTCCCATAAGAGATGTGCCCCAGAAGCTGTTACAAAGCTTGAGCACTTGTAGTTCTTCCGGGGTGGGTGGGGGGACATGTTCGACTCCTGTGTTTCTGCTGTCTGCCGTGAATGGGCTCCATTCCATTTCAGACTGCCGCCACCCGCCGGCCGGCCGAGCAAACAGTACATGAGACAAATACATGAAACTGTATTTTATTATTATTAATATCTTTATTGTTTAAATCCTCAAATACAAGGTTAGACAAAAGCATCAATATTACGAATATTATGTATTTATATCTTCTTATCCACTGAGCGTGACGTACCACGTCACTTCCGGAGTCTTCAGCTGATTTTTTTAAACGTTATTACGGTGCATAACTTACTGGAACAAAGCTGATCAACGTGTTGTTGCTGCTGACTAAACCACTGACTGTATATATGTACATTGAAGTGATACTGGCGTTAAAAACCCGCTGATCGCTGTCTAATTGTTTGAAATGAATGGCATTATGGGATATCGGCTTGAATGCGTCCAGCTCGGATCATATCGTAAAGTTCTGTATTACAGTATACTGTAATATTTCACCGGTAATAAGACCAAAATAATATTATTAAAATAAAAAAAGGTATACTATGATGACATCTAAATAAATGTTGATAGATGTAGCGTTATAGTTTAAAAAAATATAAATAAAGAAAACAAGCAACCCAGCTTCCCTGGCGGAAATAGACCAAAATAACAACATTAAAAGAAATACAACATTAACCGTGATAATATCTGGTGAATAATGTTGATTAAAACAGCGGTTATTGGGCTAAAAATACCAATGATAAAACTGTGGGGCGTGTTTTTTCTTTCGTCAATATCTGACGGTGAGGGATTAACATGAATGTCTATCTGACGGACCTCCTCATCGAAAAATAACGTCAAGGGTACATTTCTTTGCGTTGAAACTTGACGCCAGGGTTCCTTGACCATGCGTCAGACATTTGACGAGTAGGGAGTGAGACTGTGTTGGTTCCTCTGATCTCAACTGTCAAAAAGAATTCATAATTTCAGCTTTTTTTTAACTTGGAAATTAGGTATAATTTTATATACTGTAAATGCGTTCTTTTGACCATACATTGAAAAAGTAATTGTAAAACTAGTGGTAATAGGTTGGAAAGAAGTTGGCTAAGAAGATGTAACACAGAATTGGGTGATCATTTATACTTCATGCTTTATAACCTGGCAGAAACAGACCGGGTCAATTTTGACCCGGGAGGACAACAGGTGCATGGTCGATGGGAAGTTTCATTGAAAATCTGGGTTCATGACCTTTAAATGCAGCTAAAGACATGCAACTTCTTCAGTATCAAAGATGGTATTCTGTAGAATATGTGACCCAATTTTGGTATTCACATTTGGGAAGATTTTTGCTATTTAGGTCGGGACACTTCAAGATCAAACTCCAAACACATTGAGTTGTTTTTTCCACCTAAACCTCTGTCATTCCTGCTCTACTCTCCTCCCTGCGATGCATTAATCGCCAACCATTTTTAAATCTATTAATCAGTTTGAGTCATTTTTTTTTATGATAAAACAGGTCAACTTGTGACGTTAGAGCTGAACAATAGAAATGTCTCTATCTTTTTGTATTAGCTCGAATTTTCATTCCGGTTACTCCTCCGTCACGTAGCTTCACTGGAAGATTAATATCTGTCCTGTGTAATGTCTGTGTGTGTCTGTGTGTGTGCGTGTGTGTGTCTGTGTGTGTGTGTGTGTGTGTTCAAGTTAAGCTGTTTTTTTAAATACAAACGTCTTCCGTAAACTCCTGCCAAGAACACTATCAGTCTTTAGCAGGTGTGGTTTCTACAGAAGTAAACACTTTACCACGGTTGTTAAAACTTGCACAAGAACTGATTTTTTTCATTAAAATATTAAACAGTGTATAACAACACGGTTGTTATGTTTCAGGTCTCTATAAGTGGAGTTAAAGGTTAGTTTCTATGACTGATGGGAACAACAATCTTTGAAATTGCTCCAGGATTCAATTCAACTTTATTTATAGTGTCAAATCACAACAGGAGTTATTTTGGGACACTTTCCAGATAGAGGAGGTCTAGACCACACCACAAGACAATGCACCCAGCAGATTAAAAACCATAACAGTAAAGCTGATGCTTTGACTCTGCTGTACAACAACAAACCAAAGGTTGATCTTATGGATCATCAGCTTTGATACCAGGAAAGTGACATGAAGAAAGTTCATGCAGTCATTATGAAATTATTCAATGAAATTCTGTGAGAAACAATGCTAGGATTATACTGAATGTACTGAAAGTGTGTGTGTGTGTGTGTGTGTGTGTCTGTGTGTGTGTGTATGTGTGTTGTGTCTGTGTGTGTGTGTGTGTGTGTGTGTGTGTGTGCGTTTGCGTGTGTGTATAGCTCTGTCTGTGTGTGTGTGTTTGTGTGTTTCTGGATCCAAACTTCTTCCTTAAACTCCTGCCAGCGACAATGTCATTTTTTTGCAGGTGTGGTTTCCACAGAACTGATAAAAACACTTCATTAGAAAACGTCTGTGTGTGTATGTGTGTCTGTGTGTGCGTGCGTCTGTGTGGGTGTGTCTGTGCACATTTGTACGGGTGTCTGTGTCAATTGATTGAGATTATCTGACACATTTCACACTTTTCAGACTCATTCTCCTTTAACTGCTTCGTCATCCAAATTGAAGCCAGCAATCCCATTTAGCATCATCTTGAAATTAACTACAAATATTATATCTTTATATTTCACATCTTTCAAACATTCTGGGTATTATTCAACTTTTCAAAGACATTCATGCTAATTAAACTCATTCCCACTTTTTCAACTATTCTCACTACTTTACCTTCTTAAAAAAATCAAGCCAGCAATCCAGTGTAGCGTCAGCCTTTCAACACACAGCATTCACACCGCAATTTCTTCAGATTAGGAATTATCTTGACAGAGGAAGATATGTTTATGAATTATCACAGATTTTCACCTGTGAAGATCATGAAAGTAGTGATTATCATGGAACCATCCATGTTATTTTTGGGAAATTTGGTTGAAAAGAAAGCCATGTTTCTGATACAGGAACTTTGAAAACGGTCAAATGTGACCCGAGGACAACATGAGGGTTAACCCTTGTGTTGTCTTCTCAAAATGTCTGTCTCAGAAATCTGGGTTTCTTTTTAACTACCTTATTTTAATTACCCAAAAATAACATGGATGGATGTTTCCATACAACGGGCTTCGTGAGTACAACAAAAGATTGGATCTCTACTTTCATTGAATTTTGGGTTTTTTATTTAAAAAATTTAGCATTTGAAAAAAAATTGAAATGTTTCCGAACAGTATCCTCGCTGAATGTTGACCCTTCTATGGTGTTTATACAGTAGTGAAAAGAAGCGTTAGATGTAAAAAAAAAAAAAAAAAAACATTGAAAATGGCACCAAAAGTGTGGAAAAAAAGGGACCAAAAAGTCATAAACTGTTGATTTTCAGTTTTGACCCAGAGGACAATATAAGGTTAATAAGAAAAAAAAAAGCGACAAAAACTCATTTAAATGCAAAAAAAATGTAAGCTGCAAGCAGCGTTGGAAGGGCCCTCGCTCCTCTGCTCGCGTTGGGGTTACTGGCGAACGCTGCTCCTTGCGACCGTGCATTTGCGCGGCACTCAGACACTGCAAATCATCACCAATGAAAAGGGAACTCCCTGCTGAGTTCAATGATACCTCACACAAGACTCTACGTCATACAGTTCATTAGCTGTGAAAGGGTGCGCGGCTAAACCATATGGGGGCGGACCAAACCATGACCAATGAAAACGTAACTCTCTGCTGAGTTCAATGATACCTCACACTAGACTCTATTGACCTGAGTAAGCGAGCATAGTCAAAGTATAGGGGGCGAGGCATTTTTGTGCGCCTATTCCCGAAACCCTTAAAAGATGTACATTTTCAACAGAGTTGATGCAACCGCCAATTTTGGTGAGTTTTTGAGTATGTTAAGCCCCTCAAAAAGGCAATTCATTTCAGAAACTGTCCTCCTTGCTGTCACTGAGCAGCTTCACATCGCTAGAGCAACCTCTCTCGCTTCCGTTGTGATCCTTCTGGATCCTTTCTGCTGCCTTTGACACAGTGAACCACCAGATCCTCATTTCGACACTGGGTGTCTCAGGCTCTGCGCTCTCTTTGCTCACATCTTACCTGGCAAACCGAACCTACCGGGTAACTTGAAGAGGATCTACCTCAGAACCTTGCACACTCAAAACTGGGGTTCCTCAGGGATCAGTCCTGGGGCCCCTCCACTTCTCTCTGTACACCAACTCTCCCGGGTCTGTCTTTCAGTCGCACGGCTTTTCTTATCACAGCTACGCAGATGACACCCAACTAATTCTCTCCTTTCCGGAATTTGAAACTCAAGTAGCAACACATATCTCGGCCTGTCTGACTGACATTTCTTCTTGGAAATGTCCACACACCATCTAAAACTCAACCTTGACAAGCCTGAGCTCCTTTTCCTTCCAGGGAAGGGCTCTCCTACCCTAGACCTGACTATAACAATTAACAACTCTGTGGTAATCCCCACCCAGACTGCTAGAAACCTGGGTGTGACACTTGCGACCAACTCTCCTTCACTGCCAACATTGCTTCAACAACCCGATCGTGTAGATACATGCCGCATAACATCAGAAGGATACGTCCCCTTCTAATGCAGAAGGCGGCTCAGGTTCTGGTTCATACTCTAGTCATCTCACGTCTAGACTACTGCAACTCCCTCCTGATTAGCCTGCCTGCATGTGCCATCCGGCCCCTGCAGCTCATTCAGAACGCAGCAGCTCGACTTGTCTTCAACCTCCCCAAGTTCTCTCACACTACACCGCTCCTCCGCTCTCTTCACTGGTTACCAGTTGCTACCCGCATCCGCTTCAAGACACTAGTACTTACATACAGGACCAGGAACGGATCAGCCCCAGCATACATCCAGGACATGGTCAAACCCTATACCCCAACCCGCCCACTCCGCTCTGCATCAGCCAACCTGCTTGCTGCCCCCTCACAGCGAGGGACAACTAATCACTCAACGAAATCCCGACTGTTTGCTGTCCTGGCTCCTACATCGTGGAATGAGCTCCCTATTGACATCAGGACATCTTCCGCTAAAAAAAGGCTAAAAACACATCTCTTCCGACTACACCTCGGATAAACATGAAAAAAGAAAAAGTATATATATATTTTGTGAAGCTGCACTTTCATATGGCTCTTTGTAGTTTTCCTTATTTAAAGCTAATGTACTTGCACTTACTACTTGGTGTTTGGAGTTTGCACCTTCAGGGTTAAACGCACTTAATTGTAAGTCACTTTGGATAAAGGCGTCAGCAAAATGACATGTAATGATTGGAATGATGATGGGATGACTGGAACGAATTACAAAAAATCCTGAAACTCAAAATCCTAATCCTACTAACTGCCTTTAAAGCACGTCTGTCTGTGCTCCTGTCCAATCACTGTACATGCTAACTGCTCTCCATCTCCTTAACTCATAGGGGTGTCACGATTCTCCAAATCCTCGATTCGATTACATTTTCAATTTTAAGATAACGGTTTGTTCCGATTCCTGATTTTTACACACAGGATATGGTACACGTACATAGCAGAGCTTGCAAACTGTGGCTTTTTTGTCAACAACGCGAACATTGTTAACATAACTCACTGGAAATACAAAATACTTCCACACCGGCGACTTAAGTGAAAGAAGAGGGGGCTCAAGTTCTGTTGATGGGTCTCCAGCATCTGCAGTTGCCATGCTATCTTTTGACTGGCTGTAGCTAAGTTACAGGAGGTTGACTGACACTTCAAAACGTGTGTTTTTTTTCCGCTTGGCAAGCCGACCGGATGTGACATGGGGGCGTGGCAGTTTTGACGATTCCATTTTTTTATTCGAAATTCAAGATTGTGACTTAATTTCATGAAATCGCGACACCCTTACTCACTCATGCGTTTTTTGCACACCCTGTTTTTGCACACCCTAAATCCATTATCTCTGTCATGCCCCATTGCATATTTGCTCAGATACACATCCGTACCTGACCTTTTGCACCACTCATCTACTCTTCTGTATTGATTGATATATTCTACTTTTCTGTATATTGTATGATTCTGTTATACTTGCACTAACTGTATATTGACTCTTTACTACAATCAACATTCTTATAGACTAGATAGTCTTTTCATGTTTACTGTGTTATTTCCGATCTACATCACTATCTAGACCACAACCTGCACTAACTGTATATTGGCTCTTCACTACGTTTTAGCTTCTTACAGACTGTCTATTTATGCATATTGCGTTATAACTGTTCAAATCACCAACTGGTCCACAATTTGCAATATCTGTACTTTGACCCTTTAAGCGGTGATACAGACTGTCTATTAACGTATATTATGTTGTCACCATATCACTTTCGCATATCCTTCGGCTTACTTACACCACACGTTTGTGCTGGCTTTATAATGTCTACTTAATCTGCACTTTATGTAGCCTTCATGTAGCCTATTGTATTCTGTACTCCTGTATTGTATTGAATGTGAAACTGTATGTTTCTCTTATGCTTTTCATAGCCAGGTCGCCGTTGCAAACGAGAACCTGTTCTCAACGGCCTACCTGGTTAAATAAAGGTTAAATAAAAAAATAAAAAGAAAAAAGAAAGAATTCCTTCAGTTTCAATAGGGCCCTAATAAATGAAAATGTGACAAAAAGCTACAAAACGTCAAAAAAGAAGCTCCCAAACCGGCGTCTCAAACTGTGCTCTGATTTGAACAGGACAGAAGCTGACACCATTCTCAACGACATGCTTGTGGCCGTCCTGCGGGACTTGACTGTTGACAAATTTGACTCTTTCAAGTGGAACATGATAAGCATACAAAAAATCCCACAGAGCGAGCTGGAGTCCGCAAACCAGCGTAAGACCGTGGACCTGATGCTGTCGTACCACAAGCAGGAGGCCGTGAAGATGACCAGAGATTCGCTGATGGAGATCCAGAGAAACGACCTGGTGGAGCGTTTGCCTGCTCAATAAGGTAAAAACACACAGCGCTTTAGTTAACCCTTCAGACAGTTTCACTAACGCTTGAGTCACTTTTAATCAAACTTCACAGCAAAGTACAGTCTTAAGATACTTGTTCTTTACTCAGCGCTGGAATGTAACTAAGTACATGTACTCCAGTACTGTCCTTCAGTCCAAATGTTGAGGTACTTGTACTTTACTTGAGTCTTTTCTTTTCATGCCACTTTCTACTACTACTCCGCTATATTTCAGAGAGAAATATTGTACTTTTTACTCCACTACATTCATCTGTTCCAGCTTTAGTTACTAGTTACTTTAGTTACTCCACTACATTCATCTGTTACAGCTTTAGTTACTAGTTACTTTAGTTACTCCACTACATTCATCTGTTACAGCTTTAGTTACCAGTTACTTTAGTTACTCCACTACATTCATCTGTTACAGCTTTAGTTACTAGTTACTTTAGTTACTCCGCTACATTCATCTGTTCCAGCTTTAGTTACTAGTTACTTTAGTTACTCCACTACATTCATCTGTTCCAGCTTTAGTTACTAGTTACTTTACACATTAAGATTCCTGCTCAATACAAAAAGTCAAGTTGGGTGACCCTCCCCCTAGACTAAAAAACATTGGGTGACCCTCCTCAACAAAGAATAAAATGACATGACCCTCCCTATTTTCACTCTGGTGGTCCATTCCATAAATATTGAACATTCTCAATAGAGGACTTTTACTGTAACAGAGTATTTCCTTTACACTTTCTACGTTTGAATACTTTCACTACATTTTCCTGGTGATACTTACACACTTTTACTGTAACAAAGTATTTCTACAGTGTGGTGTTAGTACTTTTACTGCAGTAATCTGAATACTTGTTCCAGCGCTGCTCGAGTGGTTCCATTTATTTGCTCCTTTTTATAAACACTCAGCGCTCTCACGTTATCAGAAGATGAAACAGGAATGTAGTAGATTCTGTCTGAACATTCCAGAATATCTAACACCTCTCTCTCCGTGTTTCAGGGTCATCGGCGCAGATCCATGCCTCCTAAAGCTCGTCTGCTCGCCTGCTACACCTTGAACTACTACAACTACTATTTCTAGTCATAGTTCCATTGTCTTTATAGGGAGGAGAGGGAGGAGAGGAAGGAGAGGGAGGAGAGGAAGGAGAGGGAGGAACACTAACTTTTTTATAAACGGCTCATAGGACCAAACATCTCTGTCTGTCCTTTACACTACATCTGAACCAACCTTTGGACAACCTCTGAACAACCTCTGTGAACTTGTGTTATGAATAAATCAAAATGATTTCACTATTTGTTCTGTTGTTGACTGAGTTTCTACTTCCTGTCATCTGGAAATAATGTTTACACTTAATAAAACATGATGAACACATCTAATGAAACTTTAGTCAAACTTAGTTCACTGTTAAACATGTTTATTACACATTATTATTAGAGGAAGGGGGGGGAGGAGAGGAGGACAGGGAGGAGAGGGAGAGGAGAGGAGGGAGAGAGAAGAGAGGGAAGAGAGTGAGAGGAGGGAGAGGGAGGAGAGAGAGGAGACAAAGGAGAGAAAGGGAGAGGGAGAGGAAGGAGAGGAGGGAAGGAAGTGAGGTAGAGAGGGAGAGGGGAGGAAGGGAGAGGAGGAGAGGGGAAGAGTTTGTCAGGGATCAGAGGACTGCTGGAGAGAAACACCAACCAGTCTGTCAGACTGAGGACAGATTTATATGGCTGAGAGACAGACAGACAGAGAGAGACAGAAAGAGAGAGACTTGGAAATTGACTTAGGTTATAAAAGTAGCATTGCGAATGACAACCATTTTTTATGCAAACCTACCTGGAGCACCCAAATGTTACTGGAGGTCAAGCTGAGAAGCTTCAGTGGACGTGGAACAAAGGCTCTTCATATGCCATTTGAAATGGATGTCTGCCAAAAGGCCTAAAACATCACATATAGGAGTTAGAACTAACAACCATTAGATGGCAGCAGCGTATAAGAAATGAACTGACAGCAAGTCAATCTTTGAACATGGAGCGCTAATAATAATAAATGTAATATGCAAGGGGGAAAGCTTCTCTCCACAACGCGTAGCTCCTGGCGCCATTTTGATGCTAACAAGCCATCACCTCCCGTTAGCATCCCATTGACTGCCATTCATTTTGACGTCACTTTGACAGAGAATATATTTACATCTGAAGCGTTTAAAGACTCTATTTGTCCGTTGTTTATTTCTAAAGAAACATGACAATGTATAAAAAGGCTCCATTACCTTGTAGCTCACGTTATGGCTCCGTAGCAGACGTTTTTATAAAAATAGGCTAACGATTATGTCATAACCACGCAACTTACTGTCTCATAGTAGAGGAATTACCGTATAGTACAGGAGAAGCTCTCAGGCAGTTTGGACTTCCATCAGCTGTTTAAGTGTAATGACTAATGTTAACTATCATTTTAGTGATCAATAATGAGCCTGTGTATATGTTATCTCCTTACATATACCTACGCTCTCCGTCTCTGCTAGATTGGGAATGATTGAGATTTCTCTTGGCACAGCTACCAGAAGACTTCCAACTTTCAGACAGGTTGCTCACGTCACATCTACGTCTTCAAGCTCAGTTGGAGGCTGCTCAGTAACGCTCAGCCATCACCGGGAAAGAGCTTCTAATGTCCTTCACTGGTCTCCGTCCAGAGACACGGGGTCTGGTGGTTCATTTCTTTTACTGTCTATGGTAATATGTCAGGCTCACAATTTTTTCCATACTACTATGTGCTAACGTTACCGCCATCAAGCCGCAATAATTTGCCAAAAATGAATGCCGCGAATGAATGCCGCCAAATCTGTTGAGTCGTCTTGTAATGGTGCATCAAGTGCAAAGTACAGTATATTCCCATCCAATTAGATTGAATTCGGTATTGATGATGCGAAAAAATGACGGTAACTCCACTGAATTTATTTGAAACTAAAGTAACGAGCCAATTTTTTTAAAAATATAGGGAGTAGAAAGTACCGATATTCATGTTAAAAATGTAAGGAGTGAAAGTAAAAAGTTGGCAGAAAAAATAAATAGTAAAATAAAGTAAAAATATACACAGTACAGCAATTAGTATTTGCACTTTGTTACTTCCCATCTCGCAGATTTTAGTGCTCAGGGTGGAGATGTTTTAACATTGGGAGTTTACTTTGACTTTGTATACATGTTAATTATATTGTGCTATTTATTATATGCGGCAGCCAACAGGGGGTGCATTAAAATGGGCAGGATCATTTAAAAGGCAACCGCGACTACATTGTGTGTCTGCCCTATTTCTGATACCGTAGCGGCAGAAATTGTTCCATGGCGGTTCACTGAACTACCGCCACTACATTTATATTTAAATCTTAAATCTCAGACTATAGCTGTATATCACACCATATTTCGCATGAGCCCTTAAATCTCAGACCATACTGATATTACACTAAATTTATATTTAAATCTTAAATCTCAGACTATACTGATATTACACTAAATTTATCTTAAATCTTAAATCTCAGACTATACTGATATTACACTAAATTTATATTTAAATCTTAAATCTCAGACTATACTGATATTACACTAAATTTATATTTAAATCTTAAATCTCAGACTATACTGATATTACACTAAATTTATATTTAAATCTTAAATCTCAGACTATACTGATATTACACTAAATTTATATTTAAATCTTAAATCTCAGACTATACTGATATTACACTAAATTTATATTTAAATCTTAAATCTCAGACTATACTGATATTACACTAAATTTATATTTAAATCTTAAATCTCAGACTATACTGATATTACACTAAATTTATATTTAAATCTTAAATCTCAGACTATACTGATATTACACTAAATTTATATTTAAATCTTAAATCTCAGACTATACTGATATTACACTAAATTTATATTTAAATCTCATTTCAGACTATACTGATAATGCACTATGTTATATTTAAACTCACTGATATTCCACTATTCCTTCCCTCTCTTCGTTATTGTATATTTCTTGTAAATTTGTACTAACAGTATATTTTTTTATATTTCTACCTGTCCTTTCTGTTTTTTATATATTAGTGAGTACTTTGAGAGCAGAGATCAACCAGAGTCAAATGCATTCTTTGTTTAACCAAACCTGGCCTATAAAGCTGATTCTGATTCTGATTTAGATATTTTATGATGAAGGCAGCAAAAATGGTTCCAGTAAACGCTTCTCCTCTTCTTCCTCCACGTCATCTCAACAGAGGAAGAAGATAACCAAACGAACGGCACGATGGCCGGAGCTCCGTGAGTATTTTAAACTACTTTTTCATTTCCTCCTCTTTCTCTGCTGACATCCTGCAGCTGGTGGACTTTTAAACGTTGATAATGAACTTTTAAACGTTGATAATACATTTCTAAAAGTTGATGATGAACTTTTAACCTGTGATCGATGTTTGCAGGCGTCTGCGTTCTCGTTCTGCAGTCTGTTCTTAATCTGCTGCTTTTAGTTTCTCTGCTCTGTGTAAACATACGTTATCAAAACGTGAATCTTATCATCGGTTTGACTTTGAAAACACTAAATCTACTTTAAAGACGCCGTCGAGAGAAAGTGGCAGGAAGAGAGAAAGGAGGGGGAGGGGGGCTAAACTACAATCCCACGGAGTGACCTGGAGCCAGCAAAGTGAAGGTTATTTCCGTTAAGTTATCAACGTCACAGTGGCTGCTTTAAAATGAAGTGTGTGAGAGAAACAGGAGGTGGTAGCGGCCGGTACGGACGTTAAAGAAGTCACAGATACACTGCTGAACATCAGCCTGGCAGACAGGAAACAGGTCAGAACCTGCTGCTATACGCTGCTGAACATCAGCCTGGCAGACAGAAAACAGGTCAGAACCTGCTATTCAGAGAAACACAAACTGGTCAGAGTCGCCTTAGTGCTCTTTAGTAAACTGTAATTACTCAGTTACTTTTCACAGGTACAATATTTCCCTCAGAGATGTAATGGAGTACAAATAGAAAGCAGCAGAACATAGAAATACTCAAGAAAAGTACACTACATTATGTATTTATGTATGTGCAGTACTTCTGGTTCAACTTAAAAACATAACGGTGTTAAAGGTGACCTATTGCAGTGCTCAGCATAAGTTTATGAACCCATGCTTAAGTTGACTAAAAAGAGGAATAAAAAATCATCTTTTGGAAATTGATCTTAATGCCTTAATTAAAAAAATTAGGAAAAAATCCAACCTTTAAGGACACCAGTTGTCTTTGTGAATGAATAATGTATTGTAAATAAATAAATGTTCTTCCTTAAAATACAGGGGGCATAAGTCAGTACACCCCTATGTTAGATTCCCATAGAGGCAGGCAGACTTTTATTTTGAAAGGTCAGTTATTTCATGGATCCAGGATACTATGATCCTGATAAAGTTCCCTTGGCCTTTGGAATTAAAATGGCCCCCCCACATCATCACATACCCTTCACCATACCTAGAGATTGACATGGGGTACTCTCTCAATGCAAATCAAACCAGCTGTTAGACTAACTGAAATACAACCATGCCAATCTCAATTAAATGCAAAAAGAATAAATCAAAAACATGACAAAAGCTAAAAACTGAAACTGTGCTCTGATTTGAACAGGCCAGCAGCTAACCTCTACTATGTCCTTCGGGACATCCTGCGGGACTTGAATGACAACGACTTCAACGCTTTCAAATGGCACCTGAGAATCATGACAGACATCCCACGGAGCGACCTGGAGCCAGCAGACAGGCTTAGGACCGTGGACCTGATGATTCAGTATCACAGGCAGGATGCCGTCAACATGACCATGGATTCATTGAGACAGATCCCGAGGAACGACCTGGTGGAGCGTTTGCCTGCTCAATAAGGTAAAAACACACAGCGCTTTAGTTAACCCTTCAGACAGTTTCACTAACGCTTGAGTCACTTTTAATCAAACTTCACAGCAAAGTACAGTCTTAAGATACTTGTTCTTTACTCAGCGCTGGAATGTAACTAAGTACATGTACTCCAGTACTGTCCTTCAGTCCAAATGTTGAGGTACTTGTACTTTACTTGAGTCTTTTCTTTTCATGCCACTTTCTACTTCTACTCCGCTACATTTCAGAGAGAAATATTGGACTTTTTACTCCACTACATTCATCTGTTCCAGCTTTAGTTACTAGTTACTTTAGTTACTCCACTACATTCATCTGTTCCAGCTTTAGTTACTAGTTACTTTACACATTAAGATTCCTGCTCATTAAACACATGTAGTTTATAAATCTGATGTTTTATTCTAAAGTAAACTAGCCAACAATATAACGGCTACAAGTCAGCTGAGATGATCAGACCATTAAACACACAGCTGGTTGATCCTTTATACACAGAGTGTGTGTGTGTGTGTCTCTGTTTGGATCCTTTACACTTTCTATAATGGTTTCATACTTTAACTACATTCTCCTGGTGATACTTACACACTTTTACTGTCACAGAGTATTTCTACAGTGTGGTATTAGTACTTTTACTGCAGTAATCTGAATACTTCTTCCAGCGCTGCTTCCATTTATTTGCTCCTTTTTATAAACACTCAGCCCTTTACGTTATCAGAAGATGAAACAGGAGTGTATTAGATTCTGTCTGAACATCCCAGAATAATATCTAACACGCTCTCTCTCCGTGGGTTTCAGGGTCATCGGCGCCGATGCACCGCCTCCTTCACGCTCGCCTGCTACACCCTCAACTACTATAATTACTATTTATAGCCATAGTTCCAATATCTTTATTGTGACTATTATTGCCACTGTTCATCACACCCCCAACCGGCACCGTCAGACTCCGCCTACCAAGAGTCTGGGTCTGAGGGAGGGGAGCAAGGAGAGGGAGGGGTGGGAGGAGAGGAAGGAGTGGGAGGAGAGGAAGGAGTGGGAGGAAAGGGAGGGGAGGGGGGGGAGGAGAGGAAGGAGTGGGAGGAAAGGGAGGGGAGGAGAGGGAGGGGAGGTGAGCCACCCAGCGACACTAACTTTTTGTAAACTGCTCGTAGGACCAAACTTCTTCCTCTGTCTGTCATTTACCCTACATCTGAACATCTGAACAACCTCTGTGAACTTGTGTTATGAATAAATCAAAATGATTTCATTATTTGTTCTGTTGTTGACTGAGTTTCTACTTCCTGTCATCTGAAATAATGTTTACACTTAATAAAACATGATAAATTATATATATATATATATATATATATATATATATATATATATATTTAATTAAACTTTAGTCATGATAAACACATATTTAATTAAACTTTAGTCACTTACGTTACTGTTACATGTTTATTATTCATTATTATTATTAATGCTTTAATAAGAGTTTATTCTTGCACATAGCACAAAATTTTATATATATTTTAAAGTATTTGTTAATGTTTTTTATGAAACGATATGATATAATATGAATATGTAAGAAGTCAGATTTCACAGCTTTGTGTTGGTGTTAAGAGTTTATTTACATTTTGGCACAAATATTCAGGAAGAAACAAGAGATCATGTGATAAACACATTTAATACAATAACTGGAGAGGAGAGGGAGGGAGAGGGAGGAGAGAGATGAAGGAGGGGAGGAAATGGAGAGGAGGAGAGGGAGGAAAGAGGGAGGGGAGGGAGAGGAGAGACAGGAGAGGGAGAGGAGATGAGGAGAGGGAGGGAGAGGGAGGAGAGAGATGAAGGAGAGGAGGAAAGAGAGAGGGGAGGGAGAGGAGAGACAGGAGAGGGAGAGGATGGAGAGGGAGAGGGGGAGGGAGAAGAGGGAGAGAACAGGGAGGGGAGGAGAGGAGAGACAGGAGAGGGAGAGGGAGAGGGAGAGGAGATGAGGAGAGGGAGGGAGAGGGAGGAGAGGGAGAGGAGAGACAGGAGAGGGAGAGGAGAGACAGGAGAGGGAGAGGATGGAGAGGGAGAGGGGGAGGGAGAAGAGGGAGAGAACAGGGAGGGGAGGGAGAGGAGAGACAGGAGAGGGAGAGGAGAGACAGGAGAGGGAGAGGATGGAGAGGGAGAGGGGGAGGGAGAAGAGAGGAGGAGAGGAAAGAGAGGAAGGAGAGGGAGGAGAGGGGAAGAGTTGTCAGATCAGAGGACTGCTGGAGAGAAACACCAACCAGTCTGTCAGACTGAGGACAGATTTATAAGGCTGAGAGACAGACAGACAGACAGACAGACAGACAGACAGACAGAGAGACAGACAGACAGACAGAGAGAGACAGACAGACAGACAGAGAGAGACATTAGTTTTATACAGCACAGCATTTGTGAACAAATAACAGACATTTAAATAAAATCAAAAGTAGGACAGTTTTAACGCTCCATGACATGTTTTATCTGTTACACTTTAAAATCAATTAATCATAAATAACCTTCATCACAATATCTGGAAGAAACATAGCAATAAGATGTCATCCCCAAATGGTTGAAAAGTTAGGTCATGTTTTCTCAGTCGTCGTCAGAAGTCTTCGTGGTCACATTCTGTGTTCATTACCTCAGTTTGTTACAGAAACACTTCTCAACTAGGCCTGCAGCTAGCCATTATTTTAGTAATCGAGTAGTCGACCGATTATTCCATTGATTAATCAGATAAGAAATACTTTTGTTTTATTGAAGAGCAATAATATACAATAGTTTGGTTTAATTTTCAGAAAAAGCAACATTTTTATTGCCTACATTGCTCACAATATCATCTCTCAAAAAAGTGCATTTAAGTGCCATATTACGTTGTTTTTAAAGAAAACATTTTCTGAAATGCAATAACAACCTCAAACTAAGACATACATTAAACATACATAAACATGACCTTAAGTTGAGCAACTTAACTTTCAGAACTACAAGTTCCAGCCTGAGACTGATCTGTATATAGGCCTATGTGTAAATATTAGTTATACTCAACCTATTTTCATTTATATATTTGATGACAATGCTACACAGCTCCGTTACACTTATGCTAGTAGATCGTTGATCAGCTGTTTCTCCGTGGAGAGAGAGAGTGAGAGAAAATGGTGCCCACCAATCAGCTGTTTTTCCGGCTCTTTAGATCAGATTGTGGTCACCACTACGTATTTTCTTGTCTTAGTCTTTGGTAGTTGCTGTGTTTGGTGTAGTTTCATCGTCCATACCACTCTGTGATTTACTTTAGTCGGGTTCTCTTCATAGAATGGATGATTAAGTTAGACTGGATGTTTTCTGTTGAGATGCTGAAGCATTGACGTCGTGTTATTATTGTGGTAAGATTTTGGAGTAGACACACTGTACAGAGTTTTTGTTTTAATTACGTTTGAACTGATTCCAAACTTTGGACACTTTCTGTCATTTTCTCCAGCCCAGGGCTCTAGAGTGCGACTAAGATTGTTCCCAGGTCACACCGGTGCACCTAACGTCCTCGCATCTACTGCCTCTCCATGAACAAAGCAATATTGTTTATATGGATATGTTTAATGTTGCGTTACATGACCCATTCCTTCTGTAAAGCCGTGCCTGTGTTTGGATCGCTCCTCCATGCAGCCCCCCCCCCCCCATTCACTCACACACGGCTCCGCTCCAACATGGAGAGACACAGCACTGCCGGTACAAACTGCTGACATATGTCTACAGTTTTAATTGTTATTAACACATCTGTATATTGTTAAGTATGAGAGGAAACCTGTATTATTACCACAGCTGTATATTGTTAAGTATGAGAGGAAACCTGTATTATTACCACAGCTGTATATTGTTAAGTATGAGAGGAAACCTGTATTATTACCACAGCTGTATATTGTTAAGTATGAGAGGAAACCTGTATTAGTACCACAGCTGTATATTGTTAAGTATGAGAGGAAACCTGTATTATTACCACAGCTGTATATTGTTAAGTATGAGAGGAAACCTGTATTAGTACCACAGCTGTATATTGTTAAGTATGAGAGGAAACCTGTATTATTACCACAGCTGTATATTGTTAAGTATGAGAGGAAACCTGTATTGGTACCAGTGTTTCTGCTGGTAACTCTCTGTTATTGCGGCCGCCACGGCGATAAAAACATTAGAAGTTATTAAATGCACCTAACTTCAGTGTGTTGAGTAATAGCGTGAGACGGAGCCTGCTGGACCTGGGCGAGAGACGGGACCCATGGCCAGAATATCATAGTTCATAAAATGCAGCGCAGTGACGATACAGACATTTCATAGTGACACAAGACGTGTGTAACGCCGCTGACCCGCCAAAGAGCATTCAACCCGTGCTGGACCCATTCATAATGAGTCAGCCGTCACTCTGTTAGTAGCATACGCTTCAGTCCATCACTCCCCCCCTCTCCCTCTGTCTTCCTATGTCTGTCTGTCTGTTTTTTTTTTTTTTTTTAAGATTTCAGCCTTTATTTTGATAGGACAGCTGAAGACATGAAAGGGGAGAGAGAGGGGGGAATGACATGCAGGAGAGGGACGCAGGTCAGAGTCTAACCTCTATATTTACCAGCTGAGCTACCCGGGCGTCCTCTCTCTCTTTTAATCAGTCTGTTATTGTTGTTGAAAACAAGTGAAGGAGCTTTCTTTGAGAGATATATCTTTTTTATATATCCTAGGCTATTTTTAATCTGTTTCAATAAAAGAGTTTGTAAAAAGTGGCTTTGACTTAAAATTGAACATTTAGCCCACTTTGTATAAAAATACAGAGCTATATATCGTGTATCACCATTCAGCATTAACGGCGACGCGAGGAAACATTTGGGTGCACCTAAATAAAAGTTAGGCGCACCAGTGCAACCAAGGCAAAAAGTTAGTCTGGAGCCCTGCAGCCTGTCTCTTCTCTTAGCCCCTCACTATTTACGCTCTCTTTCTTCATTTTGTAAACTGCTCCGTCAGTCTTCATGGCATGTGTCGCCAGTAGCATCTGCCCGGTGTGCGACAGTAATAATCCTCCGTGCGGAAACACTGTGAGCAATACGTTTGTAACATTGTTTAAACAAAGCTTGATTTTTAGTAATCAAATTATTCCAGTTACTCGATGAATCGTTTCAGCCCTATTCTCAACCCTAATAATGACAACTTCTACTGCTGGTACTTTAAGTATATTTTGGTTGTGATTCTTTAGTACTTAGTGGTTGTACTGCAGTACCAGATGAGTAAACATGGCCTGTGGGGGTGTTACCTTGAGTCCAGATGTGTCCAGAGGTTGTCCCTCCCTCCGTACAGAGAGCAGGCGGACTGCTCCTCTGCTCGGGTATCCCTCGTCCACCTCCAGCTCACACACCAACAACGCTGACTTCAGGTAGACGAGAACACGCTGAGACGGACGCCAGTCGATGGCAAAACTGGACACACACACACACACACACACACACACACACACACACACACACACACACACACACACACACACACACACACACACACACACACACACACACACACACACACGATGGAGATCAGCGTCCAGGACAGAGATACGTTAGCTGGGTGCGTGTGTGTGGTGTTTATGGGTGGTGTGCCTGTGTGCTTGTGTGTGTGTGTGTCTGTGCGTGTGTGTGTTTGTGTCTGTCTGTGTGTGTGTGTGTGTGCGTGTGTCGGCTTTTCATAGTTTTATTTTGAATGAAGTGTGTTTTTACGATGCTAAAAGTCCTGATTATTTACATGGAGTCTGGTGGGTTTGGTGATGGTGATTTCAGGGCTGTTTGATGTTAAACTAAAAGGATCTTACTCTCTATCTCTGTAGGATCCTCTCTGGCTAACTGCTTGTTAACATAAAGCTCTATCTTTATATAGGTGGGCAAACGCATTTTTGTCTCAGTGCATGCATTGTCTTAGTCCGGCAGCTCCGCCGCTAGCTTAGCTTAGCGTAGTCAATGGAATCCTTTGTTGCCGTTAGCATGTCGTGAGTAAAAGTGACCCAACAACAACAAAAAATAACCTAATTACTTCTTGTGGCCTGCATATTCACAACGAGTACAAATAGCTATGCAGATTAAGACTAGACAATTTCCTAGGCAGATATTGACTTGGGACTATATTGGGGTGAAGCAGGCTACAGCCGAAGCACTGCTACTCGGGCACAGAGATAAAAAGACAAAAAATGCGTTTGCCCACCTATATAAATACAGAGGAGACGGTGAATAACCCTATTTCAACAAACGGTGGCATATTCCTTTAAAACAAAGGAAATGGAAATGGAGGTTTACCTGGATCTGAGTCTCTGGATCTCAGACAGCAGCTCTGATTGGCCGACATAACACTGCATCACCTCCAGCAGAGCAGCGCTCAGCGCAGAGCGCCGTCCAGACACGCCATCCTCCATCAGACCGCCCGGGCCCTCCATCACCTACACACACACACACACACACACACACACACACTTTAAGATAGTCCCTCATGCCCAGCTCTATCTCCACAGCGCTGTAGTAGAAGGTCTGGTTATACTGCAGATGCATTCTGGGATTGGAGAAAAAAACTCTCGGGTTGTTTGCATTTCTTTAAACCAATCAAAATCATCTTGAGCTCTGGACGCAGCGACGGTGGCTCTGCTAAATAGTCTCAGAAACTGAAAGGAACTGGTTTTGGTGGAACATTCTGCTGTCACTTTAAGAAGGGTTAACCAATCAGCACAGACACACTGTCACTTTAAGAAGGGTTAACCAAACAGCACAGACACACTGTCTCTTTAAGTGTTGGGTCATGTTATTGAGGATGTTACCTGCAGTGTGAAGTGGTCGTCATGGCTCCAGGTGACAGACAGTCTCAGTGGCTCCAGCTCATTGGACGACAGGTTAGAAGAGGGGCGTGGCCTGAGCTCCACACAGAGCTCTGATTGGTTGAAGGACAGCAGGCTGAGCTGCATGATGTCCTGTGTGGCGGAGACGTACGCCTGCAGCCTGACAGGTGGAGAACAGAAGTTAGTGAGAAGGACCCAGCCAGGGGGGAAGTGAGATGGATTTATATGTAGACGCCGCCATTGGCGTCTGTTCCGCCGGTTGTCATCCTGGGACTGACATCTGACCATCATGACCATAAAGACTCAGAGAAGAAGACTTCTGGATGTTCATCCCAAAGAAATTCCAAACTAAGCAACATGGAAAACATTTCACAGATGAATAAGTGAACTGACAAGTTGAACGCTGTCCAATCAGAACGGACCCACAGCGGTGGCGGTTTTGGTGGAGCTGTTGGTTTAAAAGTCGACTTGGAAGAAAGCGAACGTTTTGACAATAAACTCCATCAACACAACAGTATGTGGAGTTAAACTGGACGGGTCCAATGACCTCTGGATACGTCTACTTGTTGTTAAATTGCAATGTGAGCGGCAGCCAACGGTGCATTATGGAGAGCAAAAAATCTACGGGGAAATTTCTTCGACAGCTCCCGCGGAAATCTATCACATTTATACATTTTGGACCCGTAACCGTTCAAACTCCGTTGGAAACACACACTAAGTGAATTTACTACCTTATGAGTGGATGAATGCCTCCCAAACCGGCCAAACAACAAAGTGGGAAAACCACAACACGAGGTGATTCGAACTCTTCGGCTAGCGTTAGCGCAGAAACAGGTGCTAATGCTAACAACATGGACACGCTGGCAAATTCCGTTACTGCTGTGCAAGCCTCTATCAACTCGTTTCGGGAGGAGAACCGGGCATCTATTGCCTCTCTACATTCGATCCTGAGTGTGTATGGCCAACGAATTACTGATGTGGAGGACGGGCTGAATGAGTTCGACAAGAGACTGAGCAGCGTAGAAGCTTCCCAAACTTCGCTGGCTAAAGAGAACAATGCTTTGAGGGAGAAGGTGGCATACTTGGAAAACTACAATAGACGGCAGAATATACGCATTGTGGGGATATCAGAAAATGCAGAGGGCCCGCGACCAACAGAATTCATCACCAAACTACTCATCGATGTGCTTAGGGAAGACAGTTTTGAGAAGCTGCTGTCGGTGGATAGAGCCCACAGGAGTTTGGCCCCAAAACCAGCTAATGGCGACAATAAACCGCAGCCATTCATTGTCAAGCTCCATCACTTTCAAACTAAAGAGTTGATCCTACGCCTCGCCAGACAGAAGGGCCCGCTCTCCTTCAACGGATCAAGATTTCACATCTTCCCTGACTACATCCTTCTCCGAGTCCAAAAAGAAGCTCCACGCCGCAAAGATCCAGTTCGGCCTCTACAACCCAGCCACTCTGCAGTTCACACACCTTGCGGGGGTGCTGGCCTACATCAATAACAATGTAATTGATGATAAGGGACGGCCCGCCTCACACGCTGCGGAGAATGGTGACTGAGGTAATGTTAATGATCGGGTCAATGACACGGTCAAAGAGACGGTGGTATCATTAGATATGGCTATTCTGTCATATTTTCTGACAGTATTTTCTGTTTTTATAGTAATATTTTGTTAGCATTGTTCATAGTGGCAGTGTATGAAGGTGTGTATACACGTCACACGTAACGCTATATATGTACGCCCTCCTAAATGCTTTTATGAAAAAATATTTTTTTTTGGGGGTTAGGATCACCACCGGTCTCCCTACAGTGACTTTCTACGATCTATGGATATCATGATTTCAATAATGTGAAATGATGTCACAGGTCATTTAATATACTGTTGGAGAGGTTCATCAATGGTTGAAAAAAGTATCCATCGTTGCGGGTAGCATGCAAATGCAAGTTTTCTGGGGGGTAGCCTTTTTAAGGCTTGTTTATGTATTATATGTAGTAGTTTTGATGTGGCATTTGTTCTATATACAGTTTGTGCACCTATCCGGCTTTTTTATCATCTAAATGGGGTAGACGCAGGTATTTTTGAATTGAGTGGTTCTAATGACACAGAGTAATTCACATCTTGTGCCAGGTAAAGATGACATGAAAATTATAAGCTGGAATGTGAAGGGTCTGAATCAGGCAATCAAGAGAAAAAGGGTTCTCTCTCACTTACAATATCTTGGGTCTGGAATTGCTTTCCTACAGGAAACCCACCTTCAAAATCGAGACCAGTCAAAAATTCACAAAGAATGGGTGGGGCAAATGTTTCATTCACAATTTCACTGTAAAGGTAGAGGAGTAGCTATACTTATTCATAAAAAGATTCCTTACATTGTATCAGACACTATCTTGGATCCGAATGGCAGATATGTGATGGTTGTGGGAGAGCTGTTTCAACTTGGCTTAGTATTGGTCAATATTTACGGCCCAAACTTTCATGATGATAGTTTTTTTGAAAAGATGCTAAACTCCATCCCTAATCTGGATAGTTATCACTTGATTACGACTGGGGATTACAACCTGGTGATGGACTCTGTCTGGGATCGCTCTTCTCAGTCTATACCAAGACCGTCTAAATCAGTGCAAACAATCCAGTCGTTCATAGATATACATAAACTTATAGACCCATGGAGATTTAAACATCCCACCAAAAGGGAGTATTCGTATTACTCTAATGTACACAAGTCATTTTCCAGGATAGATTTTTTTTTTTGGTTGACCCCTATTTGCTTGATGTTGTTACAGATTGTAAATATGATCCACTCATTATTTCTGATCATGCCCCGGTTAGTATTAAGGTAACTCTTCCGACTCAGAGGACAAAACGGACATGGCAGCTTGACACACTCCTACTGGCTGATTCAGACTTTGTGAAGTTTATTACAGAACAAATAGATTTCTTTCTGCAGGTAAACAGGACTGATGGCGTCTCAGCCTCAACCCTCTGGGAGACACTTAAAGCGTGTCTCAGGGGACAGATTATTTCTCGCTCTGCTTATATTAGGAAAATGAAGTATAAGAATATTGAGGAGCTATCTTCAGAAATGAAGGCTCTGGACGGACTCATATCTGGTTCTCCGACCCCTGATTTGATTAGGAGGAGAGTAGGCTTACAAACTGAAATTGATCTCTTAACTACCACCCAAGCAGAGAGGCTCCTCTTTAAGTCCCGTAGTAGATTCTATGAAGAGGGGGATAAACTTCCAAACTACTAGCTAGTCAACTCCGCCAAAAAGCGGCGTCCTGTATTATTTCGCAAATTGTATTACCTGACAGCTCCTCAACGGAGGACCATCAGGCTATTAACAACTGCTTTAAAGAGCTTTTTTTTCCTAATCTGAACATTCCTACAATTGACCCTGACTCTAAAGAACGATTGGAACTAAATTTGACACTGGAGGAAATCAACAACGCAATAATGTCCCTTCAGAGTGGAAAAGCCCCTGGCCCGGACGGGTTTCCAACTGATTTTTATAAAAAATGTAAAGATAAACTTGCCCCTCTTCTTCTCTCAGTCTATGCAGAAGCACTGGAGAATAACATTCTTCCGCCTACGCTCCGCCAGGCGTCTATTACACTGTTATTAAAGAAGAATAAGGACCCTCGTGATTGCTCATTTTATAGACCATTTATTTATTCCCATATCATGGATAGCTGCAACCTCTCTATCTCACATATTCGAGAACAGTGGGAAAATGACTTGGGGGTGCAGCTGTCTGATGAGGAATGGGATATGGCTCTTACTAGAGTACACTCTTCTTCCATATGTTCCAGACATTCTTTAATACAGTTTAAAGTCTTACACAGGTTGCACTTCTCAAAAGCCAAATTAGCAACAATATTTCCGAACGTAGACCCATTATGTGATAGATGTAAAGAGACGCCAGCTACTTCCTATCATATGTTCTGGTCTTGTCCGAAACTTGTTCCTTTCTGGTCATCCTTTTTTGAAGTCATCTCTAATGCTTATGCTTATAACATCTCACCTTCTCCCTTGGTTGCTGTTTTTGGCTGGTTTTCTGATACAACGGGATCTGTTCCCCCTGTTCATTTACAGAGGGTCATTGCCTTTTCCTCCTTATTAGCTAGACACTTGATTTTATTTAAATGGAAGGCTGCTACTCCTCCATCACACCACCACTGGATTAGGGACATTATGCAGAATGTTAAGCTGGAAAAAATTAGATGTACCCTCAACGGTTCCATCAACAGATTCTACAAAACCTGGGACCCTCTGATAACTTATGTGAACAATTTACCTGGTCTGGAACTGGAACTCTGAATGTTTCCACCTGCCCTTGGTCAGTCCTGTAATAAGGAATGTTAGTTTTATCTCTTGTCCGTCTGTTGTCTGTGACAAGTCTGTCAGGTTGATTTTGGGTTTGGGCTGTCTTTGTCTTTCTCTTGTTGGGATTGTTTTTCTTATGATTATTTGTAAAATAGAGAATATGATTTTTTTATGTGATAACTGGAAATGTAAAAAAAAAGGTAGCCGCGACTACATTGTGTGTCTGCCCTATTTCTGATACCGAGGCGGCAGAAATTTTACCATGGCAGGCCGCCACTACAACATCAACATAGAGGAAACACTGTAGGTGTATATCCAACTACGCAGGGCCACGTTCAGCCCCGACAACACACGTAGCAACACGTTTATTTAAACTGAAACGGAGGTGTGTTGAACACCCTGCTGTGTGCTCTCTGTCTTTTCATTATCACGAGTTATAGACACGTCTCTGCTGATTGGCTATCAGCTGGGACACAGCCAATAAACCAGAGGAGCATATCTCAAAGTCTGTTGTGCACCGTTCAGAGGAAACATGGCGTTCAACACGGAAACCGTAGCAACACGGTGCAGACCATTTAGAGAGTGAACGTGGCCCAGGTGTGACCTGGTGACACTCACTCGTCTCTGATTCGCTGCCAGATCATCAGCTGGCCAGACACCACCTCAGACTCCGCCTTCAGTTGGGTCAGCTGATGATCACAGGACTGCAATGCATTCTGGGCCTTCTGCAGAGACTCCTCCAGCTGTTTACTCTGCTGCTTCTGAAAGACACAATGAGAGGATGAGAGTTATTACTTTAAGATTTCATTTTAGTTTAGTTCAGAGTGGTTGTTAGTTTAGTTTTTATATTTCTGTGTGTGTGTGTGTGTGTGTGTGTGTGTGTGTGTGTGTGTACCTTGCTGTGCAGCTGTTGAACCAGCTGTGTGAGTGTCTCTGTGTGTGTGTGTGTGTGTATCTGTGTGTGTGTGTGTGTGTGTGTGTGTATATGTGTGTCTCTGTGTGTGTACCTTGCTGTCTAGCTGCTGAACCAGCTGTGTGTGTGTGTGTGTGTGTGTGTGTGTGTGTGTGTGTGTGTGTGTGTGTGTGTGTGTGTGTGTGTGTGTGTGTGTGTGTACCTTACTGTCCAGCTGCTGAACCAGCTGTGTGAGTGTGTGTCTTCTGTCCTGGATATGTTGTCTTCTGTCCTGCAGAGATGTGAGCAGAGTCTCCGTCTCCTCCACCACCGACCTGTTCTCCGCCTTCAGAGCCTTCCAGCGCCTCCGAGCCCCGCCGTCTGAATATGAAAAGGACAAATAACAGAAACAAGAACACAGTAGGAGCGTCAACACAACAAGATCATCCAGAGAACTAAATATTACCTTAATATTTCTACGGCCCTGCGCCTAGTGTTTATTACCTGGCTGGATAGTTTCCCTCCCTTCTGATGTTTGTCCACATGAGCACCCTTACTTCTGCTAAACTCAGGTTATGTCTGGGTCTTCACAATTCTGTGATTATCCATCAACATACATTCCTCTAATATTAGTCAAAATAATTCATCATTTCAGCTTTTTTGACTCAAAAATTTGGTATAATTTAAAAATCGACGAGGTTTATTGACCATGAATTCCGAAAAATAAGTGTAACACTAGTGGTAATAAGTTGGTGTCCGTGGTGTGTAGACTGTACTGGTGGTAGTGGACAAATGCTACAGTATAAAAAAAAAAAAAAAGGGGACAAAAACATTGGAAAACAATCATCACAAAAGTGTTAAAGGGGGGGGGTTCAGAATTTAGGACATAGGAGCTCATTTCCAGGTTAGCCAGTGTGTTATTTATCAGTGGAGACAGTTTAACACTTTTCATCCAGTCCTTCCAGCTGCAGAGTTAGCTGGTGCTAGGCTAGCTCAAGTCAACAGTACTGTTGAAACAAAATATAGGTCCGTGGTTCACGGCCAGATTTATAGGCTGGGACCTTATCGCCAGCTGCACTTTGTCAACTTCTCTTCAAAGTATGAAAAAGTCCCAAAACGAGGTCTCAGAAAATTCACTCGGAGTCAGATGTGAAAGAGAAATTTGAATGTGCACGAAGGATAACACAGAAAAACCCCGAGCAAGTACCGGTAAGCTTGCTAAAGATTCCTTCGTCTAGCTTCGCCTCATATCATCCAAAAGAGTGACCCTCTAAAACTTCAATTGGCTACTTTTGAGGCAAAAGACCACCTTTTTGGGGGATTTTCCACTAGATGAAGTCATTTAGCTGATCTTGCATTTTGAACGCCTACGCTTAAGGCGTTGGCTTGGTGCCCGGCGTGGCTTTTGCGGCTATACAGCGGCAGGCCATCCGTGGCTGTTGCTGCTGCATAGCGGCAACTGAGGACTGCACGAGGGGGGAGAGTCTGTGTAGCAGTGAGGAAGGCAGCACTAGGAGAGAGAAAGTCTGTGACTCCCACCAGGCAGACACATTGATATCTCCTATCTATATCACATTGATACACGTTGCATATGTCCCCATAATTCAATTAAAAACCAGATTTATCATATTTTGCCACAACAGTATCTGCTAGCCTGCCACAAAAACAGTCTTACCCACTCCACAGTACACCTGAGGCAAATCCATTATAACACCAGATTATCGATGTAAATGTCTGTTGATAGAATAATGTTAGAAATAAAACTACCCTTGCATCACATTGCAATAGTTCTACTTTGTTCCCTGTAGTTGGTAGCATAGGCTACAGCAGCAGCGGAGTGATATTACCTAGGCAACTGAGAAAGACGGTTTCCATGACAATCACACAAGTTTATTTACCTGCCGCTGCAATTTGCATGTAAACTGTCCGAGCTAACATGACTTTTCTGTCAGCGATTACCTAAAGTTAGCGGTTAGCCCAGCCAGGTATCTACCAAGAGTGTAGCTATACTGTTAGCTAACGTTGTCACTCTCCACAATGCATTGAACTGTAACGTCATCTCCACTAACGTTGTCAGTGTCAATCTATCAGTAGCAGCTAGGCTAACGTTATGAAAGGGACACACTGAATCACCATGTTGCCTAGTCCTTAGTTTCCAATCCAATGCTTCAATACCAATGTACTAGGCTACTACGAGGTGTCCCGACTGTAGTGCGCTTCTCTGTTTACGTTTCGGTGCAGTACTACTAACTGGAGCGAAGTAAAATTCCGCTGCTGCTGAGAAACTAGACCCTCAAAATGTAATGCGATCATTGAGATGCAAGGGTAGTTTTATTTCTAACGTTATTCTATCAACACAGACATTTACATCGATAATCTGGTGTTATAATTGATTTGCCTCAGGTGTACTGTGGAGTGGGTAAGACTGTTTTTAGTGGCAGGCTAGCAGATACTGTTGACTTGAGCTAGCCTAGCACCAGCTAACTCTGCAACTGGAAGGACTGGATGAAAAGTGTTGAAAACTGTCTCCACTGATAAATAACACACTGGCTAACCTGGAAATGAGCTCCTATGTCCTAAATTCTGAACCCCCCCTTTAATTTTCTATTTTGACCCGAGAGGACAAGAGCATGGTCGGTGGGGGGGAGACAACACGAGGGTTAACAGGGAGGTAGTTCTTCAAGTAAATAGTCTCTCCATCTTTCTTTGACTGCCCTCTCTCTCTAATCATCTGTTAATATCCTCTGGAGTCCTGACAGTGTAATACATGTTAGTTATCTCATGTGTAGTGGTGGAATGTAACTGAATACAATGACATTCTTAAGTAATAATTCAAGATACTTGGACTTAACGTGAGTGTATCTCTTTGATGTTCTTTATATTTCTACTTCACTACAGTATGTCTCACTATTTACTCCACTCTGTTAGTCTGACAGCTTTACTAACGGTTCATACCTCTCCTGTCCTCTTTAAACCCTATCACACTAAAAAACTAAACCACCTGAGCCTTAGAGAGCAAAACAGGTCATGTCAAGCCCTGAATATAATCAAATGCATACAAAAACACATTTAAAAGTCATTTTATACTAAGATATATGTAGAAATAATAATAAAACCAAGAAACGTGATGGTCCTGTCATGCTACTGCTGAATCAGGGTTCTTGCACCTTTTTTGGTCAAAACAGGGCTGATAACTGTCATCATATTATAAATCCTGATATGAATTTTCGTCTTTAGTAGCAGGTCTAAAGATTTTCATATTGAGTGGACCTGTGTGTGTGTGTGTGTGTGTGTGTGTGTGTGTGTGTACCAGGTTGGGGGGGGCAGGGTTGTGTCATCAGTTGCTGGGCAGACTCCAGACCCTCCAGTAGAGACATCATGGAGTCCAGAACAAACAGCTGACGACCCAGAATCTTCTGGACACGACGGCTGTCCTGAACACACACCAACACACACACACACACACACACACACACACACACACACACACACACACACAGTAACAGAGTAATTCTACACTGTGGTCCTGCTAGACCTCCTACAGTAAACCATGAATGTAAAGAGAGGCAGACTGACCGTCAGGTGGAGAACCATCCTGGCTGCTTCAGAACAGTCTGACTCAGAGTCTCCACAGAGATCCAGGAGAGACGGATCACACAGCTGCACAACACTGATAGATATATATATATATACAGAGATATATATACACACACACACACACACACACACACACACACACAGCTTCATGTAAACAACACGGTTTATTTCTCAGCTGTTGGATGTAACTGAGTACATTTACTCAATTAGTAATACAATTAGTAACGTCAGTAAAGTAGTGTACTTTCTCCATGTTCTCCTCCTAGCTACTTGTACTCCACTACATATCCCAGGTTAATACAGTAGTTCTTACTCCAGTAACGTTACATTAGTCTGACAGCTTTAGTTACTTTTACAGCTTTAGTTACTTCCATCCGTATCTCCAGATGTAGTTGTTAGTTACTGCAGTAGCTAAGTACTCTGAATACATTCCCCACTGTTAATTTACTCTGACTGAAAACTAACAGATCATTAACAGCCGTTAGTGACGTTAGCTTAAAAACGTCACCGTTAGCTTCATAACGTCGACGTTAACTCTCGTGTTTTCAGCCGATTGAGTTCCACATTCTCAACTGTTAGCGAGATGAAAACACCGTCTGAACGTTAAACATCTCAAACACTCTGACGGAGTCGCAGTGAAACGTTAAATGTGAATATACAGCGTTAAATGTCAAAGACTTACGCTCGAACGTCTGCCATTTCTGTTTTCAAATATCCGCGGCACCACGAGCGACCTGATTGGCCGATTGACGATGACGTTGCAGCGCGTTGAGCCAATCAGGAAAAACGTTTTTCAAAACGCGTTATTGTTAATGTATCAGATCGACAATCACAGTAAGTATAAATAAAACAGTATAAACGGACAGATCTGTGCACAGACAGTGACGAAATTAAACATTTAAAACGTAGGAATCTGATGACTAGATGGTAAGAGACCTTTTTAGGGATGAGGTTAAATTTCTTTAAGAGTCAGATCCAGGGTAATTCCTCCACATTTCTGATTTTATGCAGCAACATAAAAAGTCATAGTATGGTATGGCAAAAAGTCATAGTATAGTATGTCAAAAAGTCATAAAAAGTCATAGTATAGTATGTCAAAAAGTCATAGTATAGTATGTCAAAAAGTCATAGTATAGTATTATGTCAAAAATGTATAGTATAGTATGTCAAAAAGTCATAATATAGTATGTCAAAAAGTCATAGTATAGTATGTCAAAAAGTCATAGTATAGTATGTCAAAAAGTCATAATATAGTATGTCAAAAAGTCATAGTATAGTATGTCAAAAAGTCATAATATAGTATGTCAAAAAGTCATAGTATAGTATGTCAAAAAGTCATAATATAGTATGTCAAAAAGTCATAATATAGTATGTCAAAAAGTCATAATATAGTATGTCAAAAAGTCATAGTATAGTATGTCAAAACGTCATAATATAGTATGTCAAAAAGTCATAATATAGTATGTCAAAAAGTCATAATATAGTATGTCAAAAACTCATAATATAGTATGTCAATAAGTCATAGTATAGTATGTCAAAAAGTCATAGTATAGTATGTCAAAATGTCATACTATAGTATATCAAAAAGTCATAGTATGGTATGTCAAAAAGTCATAATATAGTATGTCAAAAAGTCATAAAAAGTCACAGTATAGTATGTCAAAAAGTCATAGGACAATATGTCAAAAAGTCATAGTATAGTATGTCAAAAAGTCATAATATAGTATGTCAAAAAGCTCATACTATAGTATATCAAAAAGTCATAATATAGTATGCCAAAAAGTCATAGTATAGTATGTCAAAAAGTCATAATATAGTATGTCAAAAAGTCATAGTATAGTATGTCAAAAAGTCATAATATAGTATGTCAAAAAGTCATAATATAGTATGTCAAAAAGTCATATTATAGTATGTCAAAAAGTCATAGTATAGTATGTCAAAAAGTCATAGTATAGTATGTCAAAAAGTCATAATATAGTATGTCAAAAAGTCATAATATAGTATGTCAAAAATGTCATAGTATAGTATGTCAAAAAGTCATAATATAGTATGCCTAAAAGTCATAATATAGTATGTCAAAAAGTCATAAAAAGTCATAGTATAGTATGTCAAAAAGTCATAATATAGTATGTCAAAAAGTCATAGTATAGTATGTCAAAAAGTCATAGTATAGTATGTCAAAAAGTCATAATATAGTATGTCAAAAAGTCATAATATAGTATGTCAAAAAGTCATAGTATAGTATGTCAAAAAGTCATAATATAGTATGTCA